>NC_041388.1:309751580-309754604 GCF_002162155.2 Triticum dicoccoides | reverse complement strand
TCATTTAGGGGTTGTGGCAGTGTCCCGGGGAGTTGAGCTCCGAGGTGTTGTCGTCACAATTTTATCGTTGCAGTTCTGGAATACCTGAGTTTAGTTCGCCGACATCGAAAATCTCTTTTATGCAGTTGTTGGTGAGATAACCTCGACGCCACCCAGTACTGGGGCGGGAGTTCGGGAGTATTGCCATAACTCGTATAACGGATGCTTTTCGAAGGTTGAGGTAGACGATTTCCGAAGGTTTCTTGGTTATGTGTTGAAGGATGGATACAGCTGGATGTAGGATTTGCTAGTTTTTGGGTGAGATATTATGCTTCCCCTGTATCCCCAACACCTGATTGCATAACCGGAAAATTTCGGGAGTTTATAAGTGGGAATTCAAGTAGCTCTTAGGAAATCTTTCCGACAGATGTATGATATGAAATTGGGGTTCGACGTCTAGTGGTCCGCCTATTCACGGTTGGTTTTACAGTGGTCTTGTTGTGTCTTAAAGAGTCCTTGGCTATGCCGACTCGGGGACGCTTCGTATGTCATGTGCACTGCCTTGTACATGATGGTGCTGTATGATCGAGCCCGTGTAGGCCCCACCACGAAAACTTCGGACGAAATCTCTATCATATGTTTGTTCCGGCTTATTCTGCAAGCCAATCCTTTGTTTTGTTTTGAGTTGTGGTATTTGAGTTGCTTCAATGTCAAATGGTGATTCCATGCCTTTTCCTAAGCGGTGAGATGTGAGTACTAATCCTTCTCGATAATTGTGACTGTCTCGTCAATCCTTTTCAACCGGTGTGCTTCTCTTCAAGCGGGTCCGTCCATTTTCTACATCCGCAAGATTCAATCTAAGCTCTCAACGTTGTTTATTCCATCCATTCCCTAGTTGTCTTTGTTTTTCCCACCCTCCCACCCTTGTTTTTCTATAAGGACTAAGATTTCTTAATCAACTATCCATCTTATTCATGTGGAGCCTCTTCTTTCTTTTCAATCAAAATATTTATCCGGTGATTCTCATGAAGATTCTAACGGAGCCTCAAGTTCATCATTGTTCGCTCCCTTTCTTCTCCAGTGGATTCAAGTCAAGCTTTGTTGATCACATCCTTTTCCTCGTTTCAAATGTGTTCTTATGCTGGTGCACCTCTTAATATTCCCCGCTTGCTATTCTACTGTTCCAGAGTGCTCAAGATATCTCAAAAGGCTCGTCTTGTCATTCAAGATCCGTTCAACCTATTTCGGGGTCGTTATCTCATTCAAGCCATTCAATTCAACCGGCGCTATCTCTCTTTTCAAGCAATCATTCTATGGTGTTTCTTTTGAGTGGGCCCTAACCCACAGGTCTTTTCCCAGGATCTTACCTGACTCTTCTTATTTTCCTGGAGCTATCCTCAAATTTTATTTTCGAAGTTTGACGTAAGAATGAATTATCATAAGTCTTATGTTTTCTCCAAGATCTGTCGAATTCTTTTCATTGTTGGCTCAACCTATTCATTTTGATTCTTCCGGAGTGCATAAATGAGTCATGATGGTATTTCTCATCGTCATTCTCAGATTTTGAAGACCGAAGAAGAGTTTCTCTTAAATCTTGCTCCATTCTTTTCAAGATTCATGGTTCTAGCTTGATGTCTTCCTCTCATAATTGTTTTATTTGTGACTATTCTTTTCACCCATCCGGTGCAAATTCAGGAGTCTTTTCAGTTTGATTCTCCGGAGGCCATCATCTCATTATTATTCATTCCAGCTTTCAGCTCTCGTTCTCCAAATCTTACCGGTGCATCATTCAAGTGATCTCTAATCAGTTCATGATCCCTTCGTTCTCATGTATCAAATTCCCTCAAGTATCTTCATTCGTTCTTTAATTCCTTCGGTGTTTCTTTACCTTTTCTTCAATCGTTCTCATTTCTTACGGTGGTTCGTTCAAGATCTCTTTCCTTGGTTATCATATCAATTTGTTCGTTGTTTCATTTTACCGTTGGTTCATTGCAGACCATCCCAAGTTTGTGCTATATCTATCTTAATCCTTTCTACGAGAATAAGTAGTATGCCAAATCCGTTGCTTGTCATCAATTAAATTGGTGAAGGTTAAGCATAATGTAATTCTTATTCTTGTTTCATCCAAGTGATCTAATTTCTTCTTTCCGGAGTGGTTCATCATATCACATTCTCGGTTCGAGATGCTTTATCTTTTCTTTCCTGGAGTTCCAAGCTCTAATTATCACGGAGATCCATCTAAATCATTACAAGGTTTCACCTTGTGTTTCCAACTTCTCTTTATTTTCGTTATTCTTTTTGTTTACCGGAGTTCTTCATGGAGGCTCTACATGATGGTTCATCAAGGACTTAATTCCTTCTCGAAGTGTTCATCAAGATTCTTTTTAGAGGAGCTCAAGTATTCTTCTTCTTGCATTCCGAAGCGCAATTCTTTCATATCTCATCTTTTGAGATGGTCTTATGTCATTCTTGACAATTTCCCTTCGTGTTTCATGATTCGCAAGTTGTTAAGAATGAGATATTTAAACCCACCAATTTCTTCATTGGAGTTATCTTGGGTTATATTTCACTTAAAGCTTTCCCTAAGGATTGTTGCTAATTATGGTGCTTATAAGTGATCCAAGTTCTTCATTTATCCCATCGGTGAGATAAGTTTCTCGTCTCCTTGTTCTTATCAATCCAATCTTATTTTCGCTAGTGGCAGAATTTCACCTCAAGATTTCGAGATGTTTTCCATAAGCCCACAACAAAGATTACTCTTTTCGTTGTTGGTTTTCCAACAACTCTGTTCGACCCTTCTCCTAAAGATGCTTTTCAAGCTCATTTGAGGTAAAGATGTTCTTTTCTCCTTCGTTCTTTTGATTACATTCTTACATTTGTTCTGGAGGCATTGTGATGTCGCTATATTCGACCCATCATCTTGTTTTGTCAAGATCATGTTCAATTCCGTCCATTTGCAGTTGGAGTGCTGTCCAAATTATATCATTCTTTTTCCTTCTCTATCTTGTTTTAACCGGAGTGTGGTGGCTATCATTCCTCTTCTAA
>NC_041388.1:309738373-309751570 GCF_002162155.2 Triticum dicoccoides | reverse complement strand
CCTTGAATAAAACTCCTCCAGCATGGCCCAACCTTGGTTTTACCATTTGCCACCTAAGCCTTTTTTCCTTGGGTTCTGCAGACTCAAGGGTCATCTTTATTTAAACCCCCGGGCCAGTGCTCCTCTGAGTGTTGGTCCAAACTAGAGCACCGTGCAGGGCCATCCCTTGGCAACTTGGGTTACGTTGGCTCCTGTACGCTTAGCTTATCCGGTGTGCCCTGAGAACGAGATATGTGCAGCTCCTATCGGGATTTGTCGGCACAGCGGGTGGTCTTGCTGGTCTTGTTTTACCATTGTCGAAATGTCTTGTAACCGGGATTCCGAGTCTAATCGGGTCTTCCCGCTAGAAGGAATATCCTTCGTTGACCGTGAGAGCTTGTTATGGGCTAAGTTGGGACACCCCTGCAGGGATTTGAACTTTCGAAAGCCGTGCCCGCGGTTATGGGCAGATGGGAATTTGTTAATGTCCGGTTGTAGAAAACCTGAACTTGACCCTAATTAAAATACATCAACCGCGTGTGTAACCGTGATGGTCTCTTTCCGGCGGAGTCCGGGAAGTGAACACGGTGTTGGAGTTATGCTTGACGTAGGTTGTTCTAGGATCACTTCTTGATCATAGTTTCACGATCGTGCTTTGCCTTCTCTTCTCGCTCTCATTTGCGAATGTTAGCCACCATATATGCTAGTCGCTTGCTGCAGCTCCACCTCATACCTTTACCTTACCTATAAGCTTAAATAGGCTTTATCGCGAGGGTGCGAGATTGCTGAGTCCCCGTGGCTCACAGATACTTCCAAAACTAGCTTGCAGGTGCCGATGTTACCGAGCAGGTGACGCAACCAAGCTTAAGGAGGAGCTCGATGAAGATCTTGTCTGTTGTGTTGCTTCGTTCTAGTTGATCAGTAGTGGAGCCCAGTTGGGGTCGATCGGGGACCTTGTCGCATTTGGGGTTCTTCTTTTATTTTGGTTCCGTAGTCGGACCTTGATTGTATCTGGATGATGTAATGTTTTATTCATGTAATTGTGTGAAGTGGCGATTGTAAGCCAACTATGTATCTCTTTCCCTTTTGTATTACATGGGTTGTTTGCGAAGATTACCTCACTTGCGACATTGCTTTCAATGCGGTTATGCCTCTAACTCATGCTTCGACACGTGGGAGATATAGCCGCATCGAGGGCGTTACAAGTTGGTATCAGAGCCTTCCCCGACCTTAGGAGCCCCCACTGCTTGATCGAATTAGCTGACGAGTTGAGTCTAGAAAAAATGTTTTGAGTCATTTAGGAATTATATATTGGAGAGTTTAGGAATTCTTTTTACTCCTTAGTCCCTTCATCGCTCTGGTAAGGCATCCTGACGTAGAGTTTTGACTCTTCTCTTCTCAAATTTCACTAAAAGGTACGCGGGTATCTTGGAATCATTCCGATCGATTTGTGACGAGAACATTGTTCTTGGTGCCTCCTATCATTTAGGGGTTGTGGCAGTGTCCCGGGGAGTTGAGCTCCGAGGTGTTGTCGTCACAATTTTATCGTTGCAGTTCTGGAATACCTGAGTTTAGTTCGCCGACATCGAAAATCTCTTTTATGCAGTTGTTGGTGAGATAACCTCGACGCCACCCAGTACTGGGGCGGGAGTTCGGGAGTATTGCCATAACTCGTATAACGGATGCTTTTCGAAGGTTGAGGTAGACGATTTCCGAAGGTTTCTTGGTTATGTGTTGAAGGATGGATACAGCTGGATGTAGGATTTGCTAGTTTTTGGGTGAGATATTATGCTTCCCCTGTATCCCCAACACCTGATTGCATAACCGGAAAATTTCGGGAGTTTATAAGTGGGAATTCAAGTAGCTCTTAGGAAATCTTTCCGACAGATGTATGATATGAAATTGGGGTTCGACGTCTAGTGGTCCGCCTATTCACGGTTGGTTTTACAGTGGTCTTGTTGTGTCTTAAAGAGTCCTTGGCTATGCCGACTCGGGGACGCTTCGTATGTCATGTGCACTGCCTTGTACATGATGGTGCTGTATGATCGAGCCCGTGTAGGCCCCACCACGAAAACTTCGGACGAAATCTCTATCATATGTTTGTTCCGGCTTATTCTGCAAGCCAATCCTTTGTTTTGTTTTGAGTTGTGGTATTTGAGTTGCTTCAATGTCAAATGGTGATTCCATGCCTTTTCCTAAGCGGTGAGATGTGAGTACTAATCCTTCTCGATAATTGGGACTGTCTCGTCAATCCTTTTCAACCGGTGTGCTTCTCTTCAAGCGGGTCCGTCCATTTTCTACATCCGCAAGATTCAATCTAAGCTCTCAACGTTGTTTATTCCATCCATTCCCTAGTTGTCTTTGTTTTTCCCACCCTCCCACCCTTGTTTTTCTATAAGGACTAAGATTTCTTAATCAACTATCCATCTTATTCATGTGGAGCCTCTTCTTTCTTTTCAATCAATTTTCTTATCCGGTGATTCTCATGAAGATTCTAACGGAGCCTCAAGTTCATCATTGTTCGTTCCCTTTCTTCCCCAGTGGATTCAAGTCAAGCTTTGTTGATCACATCCTTTTCCTCGTTTCAAATGTGTTCTTATGCTGGTGCACCTCTTAATATTCCCCGCTTGCTATTCTACTGTTCCGGAGTGCTCAAGATATCTCAAAAGGCTCGTCTTGTCATTCAAGATCCGTTCAACCTATTTCGGGGTCGTTATCTCATTCAAGCCATTCAATTCAACCGGCGCTATCTCTCTTTTCAAGCAATCATTCTACGGTGTTTCTTTTGAGTGGGCCCTAACCCACAGGTCTTTTCCCAGGATCTTACCTGACTCTTCTTATTTTCCTGGAGCTATCCTCAAATTTTATTTTCGAACTTTGACGTAAGAATGAATTATCATAAGTCTTATGTTTTCTCCAAGATCTGTCGAATTCTTTTCATTGTTGGCTCAACCTATTCATTTTGATTCTTCCGGAGTGCATAAATAAGTCATGATGGTATTTCTCATCGTCATTCTCAGATTTTGAAGACCGAAGAAGAGTTTCTCTTAAATCTTGCTCCATTCTTTTCAAGATTCATGGTTCTAGCTTGATGTCTTCCTCTCATAATTGTTTTATTTGTGACTATTCTTTTCACCCATCCGGTGCAAATTCAGGAGTCTTTTCAGTTTGATTCTCCGGAGGCCATCATCTCATTATTATTCATTCCAGCTTTCAGCTCTCGTTCTCCAAATCTTACCGGTGCATCATTCAAGTGATCTCTAATCAGTTCATGATCCCTTCGTTCTCATGTATCAAATTCCCTCAAGTATCTTCATTCGTTCTTTAATTCCTTCGGTGTTTCTTTACCTTTTCTTCAATCGTTCTCAATTCTTACGGTGGTTCGTTCAAGATCTCTTTCCTTGGTTATCATATCAATTTGTTCGTTGTTTCATTTTACCGTTGGTTCATTGCAGACCATCCCAAGTTTGTGCTATATCTATCTTAATCCTTTCTACGAGAATAAGTAGTATGCCAAATCCGTTGCTTGTCATCAATTAAATTGGTGAAGGTTAAGCATAATGTAATTCTTATTCTTGTTTCATCCAAGTGATCTAATTTCTTCTTTCCGGAGTGGTTCATCATATCACATTCTCGGTTCGAGATGCTTTATCTTTTCTTTCCTGGAGTTCCAAGCTCTAATTATCACGGAGATCCATCTAAATCATTACAAGGTTTCACCTTGTGTTTCCAACTTCTCTTTATTTTCGTTATTCTTTTTGTTTACCGGAGTTCTTCATGGAGGCTCTACATGATGGTTCATCAAGGACTTAATTCCTTCTCGAAGTGTTCATCAAGATTCTTTTTAGAGGAGCTCAAGTATTCTTCTTCTTGCATTCCGAAGCGCAATTCTTTCATATCTCATCTTTTGAGATGGTCTTATGTCATTCTTGACAATTTCCCTTCGTGTTTCATGATTCGCAAGTTGTTAAGAATGAGATATTTAAACCCACCAATTTCTTCATTGGAGTTATCTTGGGTTATATTTCACTTAAAGCTTTCCCTAAGGATTGTTGCTAATTATGGTGCTTATAAGTGATCCAAGTTCTTCATTTATCCCATCGGTGAGATAAGTTTCTCGTCTCCTTGTTCTTATCAATCCAATCTTATTTTCGCTAGTGGCAGAATTTCACCTCAAGATTTCGAGATGTTTTCCATAAGCCCACAACAAAGATTACTCTTTTCGTTGTTGGTTTTCCAACAACTCTGTTCGACCCTTCTCCTAAAGATGCTTTTCAAGCTCATTTGAGGTAAAGATGTTCTTTTCTCCTTCGTTCTTTTGATTACATTCTTACATTTGTTCTGGAGGCATTGTGATGTCGCTATATTCGACCCATCATCTTGTTTTGTCAAGATCATGTTCAATTCCGTCCATTTGCAGTTGGAGTGCTGTCCAAATTATATCATTCTTTTTCCTTCTCTATCTTGTTTTAACCGGAGTGTGGTGGCTATCATTCCTCTTCTAACCGGAGTCTCATCCAAGTGCTTTCATTTTGCCAAGTTCATATTATTGTCTTCCATTTCCAACCGGAGTGTTGTCGCTATTGATCCTTATTGTTCCTCGTACATCTCATTTTTAACCGGAGTGTTGTGCCCTTTTGCTCAAGTTCTTTTTGCCTTATCAAGCCTTGCAACTATTTTCAACCGGAGTGCTGTCTGAGATCTTTCTTACCCCTTGTTCCATTCATTCAATAGTTCCGGAGGCAGTGTGTTGTGATTTCATCAAGTATCTTCTAATCTTATCAAGTTCTTATTCAATTCTTTTTCTTTTCAATCGGAGTGCTGCCCGAAGTTGTTCTCCCTTGTTCCTCTTTTCTAACGGAGTGTTTTCAGCTTCGTCATCTCCATTGTATTCTTTTCTCGAAATGGCTTAACCTTTTCAATGTTCTTTGGTTTCACTCGTTCGTCAAAGAAGCAACTTAGTTTTACCTCTTCTCTTTCTCTTCCGTTTTCCCTCCGGTGCCATTCTAGATCTCGGGACGAGATCCTCTCGTAGTGCTGGAGTGTTGTGACGCCCCAAGACCGATGTGCCAGGTGTCCTTCAGTTATTCGATGTTGTTGTGTTGTCATTGCTTGCGTGTCATGCATTGCATATCATATCATCATGTCATAATCTTTTGCATCTCAACTAAATAATTTGTGTGGATCTTCGATCCATTTAAATCGAGGGAAGAGTGACTTCTCTTTATAACATATCCTCCCGATATTAGTGGAGCTATTATAAAATATTCCATTTATTTGGAATTCACCATAACACACGTGCAAAATATTTTCCCATGTCTATTCCTCTTCGAGTTGACCTTGAAACCTTGCCAATATTTCTCATCTCTTCTATCGAGGCTCCTCCTAAATTCTTAACATTTTTGGGCACACCTAAAGTTTAGACTCCATTCAAACTTCTTCGGTGCAAGTTTAATAATCTTGGATTTAACTGCCCCTATTTCGTTGGAACCATTTTTGTTGGGTTGGAAGTATTCTATAAAGCCTTACAAATATGTCCCACCATTTTTTATTCTTGATCACGGCCTCTTCTTCTAATTCTTTTAACTCTCTTTTTTTTTCTCTTCTCTATTAAAGAGAGAGAGAGCAGAGATCCCAACTGGGCCTCCCTAGGCCACTCTCGCGCCAGCCCACCTAGGCCTCCTGCAGCGAGGCAAGCAGACCTCCCGCGCCGGCCCATAGGCCCAGCCGACCCCCACCAGTTCTAACCCTAGCCTCGACCGACCTCTCCCCTCGATCCCCTTCTTCTCCCACCAGCGCCGCCTACCCCCATCTTCCTCTCGCTCTACTCCCTCACCCTCTCCTCGTTTCCCTCCTCCGATAACGCATGCACCAGAGGGAGGGATCCGGATCCCAGCGAGCCACGCAACGCCTCCTTGCCCCGCGTCGGCCAGCGTGCCGACCGGCGGGCCCTTCCCTGATGTCGTGCCCGTTCCCCACCTCTGCCTCCGGCCGCCGCCAGTGAGCAGCTCCGCCGGAGCCATGGCCTTCATCAACACGCCGCCTTGCCTTTCCTCCATCAACCTCGCGCCCGTCTCCTCGGCCGGACGGCCACCTCGCCAGCGACCTTCACCACCGCCCCGACCTCTCCAGCGCCGCCGCGCCCCTCTGCTACCCCGTCCTTGTAGCGCTATGCTTCGCCACCAGAGCCCTTCTCCCGTGCGCCGTCGCTGTCCAAGATCAGCAGGTCACCGCAGCGCCAACCTGCCTCCCCCTCCGCGTTCTGCGCGTCCTAGACCTCCCCTGCAAGCTCTCGCCGTCGCGCCGAGTCCCTGCTGCCGCCGCTACTTCGTTTCTGCACGAGGACGAGCCTCTGCTTTTTCCTCCCGCCGAGTTCGGGTGGCCCCTGTTCAAGCCGCCAAGACCACTTCGTGGTTTTCATCAAGTTCGGCCACCGCTGAACCTAGGGCTTTTTGCCTTGCTTGGATACGCAAGACCTTTCGGTATATTGCAAGTTGCATGCCACAATGACTTTGGATTCGACACAAATGTGCCAAGTTCCACTATCGTCGCTCGGTTTCGACAAGACAAGGTGTATCACGACGCCCGAAGACCCTGGATGCACCAAGTTCCTCTTCGGACGTGTACAACTACCATCCCGTGCAGGACGCCAAGTACCTCTCCGAAAAACGAACATGTACCACTACGTCTGGAGGCATCGGATCCGTCAAGTCCAACAACGACTGTGTACAACTATCGGCGACCCTGAACGACTATGAAACGTGAACCTCTACTTCCCCTCCAAAACGTGTCTCACTACCGTTGCCGAGATCGCGAGAACCTCTACCGTCGACCCTAGAGCATGCGAGAACGACTACTTCCACTACCGCCGTCGCGAGAACGCCTACTTCCCTCTACGAACGAGAACCGTCCCCTTTGCACGCTCCGAAGTTATAACCCCGAGACGACGCCCGTGGACCGAATGCATGTGTTGTATGAGATGCATGTTTGGTTGTTGTATTCGCCCGTGAACCTTAGTTGTTCCTCCTCGTTGCCATGCCGTCGACACGTGGGAACCCGGTAACCGGGAGCACCCCACCGTTCTTCGCATGACACGCTCCCGTCACACGTGTTCTTTTCCACCGGCACCTCAATCGAGTTACCGGAACCGGAATGTTGCCGTGGCACCATTTTCGTTGTCGTTGCCGTGGCACCCATTTCGTTTCCGCCACGATGACTAATGCCTCATATCTTATCATGTCAACTTTTTCATAAAATTGCATAAACTTGCACATGTCATTCACATCATGATAATAACATTTAAATGTTTAAAAATTGTTGTTGCACCAAATTGATAAGTGCATATGGGGATTTACCGGAATTATTGTTTGTTGTTCCGGCCTCATTTAAACTTGCCTAGTTAGTTTGTTTTCATATGCTTCACCTCTTGCCATGTTAACCAACATTTAAATTTGTTGAGTACCTAACCGAGAGAGAACTAAATAATTGTTTTGGTGTTCCGTCAATATGCATCCCGATGCATATTGGGCTCCATTTAACTTGTAGTTTTGTTTGTGCATTTTGCCATGCCATGCTTCATTAAACCGGACATACATCATAATTGTTTGTGCATCATGCCATGCTTATGTGGTGGTTGTTTACTATGTTGTGTGCTTCTTTCCGGTGTTGCTTCTTCGGGTTAGTTCCGGTAACGTCACGTTTGTGAGGACCCGTTCGTCCACGTCCGTTTGTCTTCTTCATGGACTCGTTCTTCTTCCTTGCAGGATTTCAGGCAAGATGATCATACCCTCGAAATCACTTCTATCTTTGCTTTGCTAGATGCCCGCTCTTTTGCTATGCCTATGCTGCGATACCTACCACTTGCTTATAATGCCTCCTATATTGTTGAACCAAGCCTCTAACCCACCTTGTCCTAGCAAACCGTTGATTGGCTATGTTACCGCTTTGCTCAGCCCCTCTTATAGCGTTGTTAGTTGCAGGTGAAGATTGAAGTTTGTTGCTTGTGGGAACATGCAGATGTTGTTCCTTGTTGGAACATGTTTACTTGTTAGGATATCACAATATCTCTTATTTAATTAATGCATCTATATACTTGGTAAAGGGTGGAAGGCTCGGTCTTATGCCTGGTGTTTTGTTCCACTCTTGCCGCCCTAGTTTCCGTCATATCGGTGTTATGTTCCCGGATTTTGCATTCTTTACGCGGTTGGGTGATAATGGGAACCCCTTGACAGTTCGCCTTGAATAAAACTCCTCCAGCATGGCCCAACCTTGGTTTTACCATTTGCCACCTAAGCCTTTTTCCCTTGGGTTCTGCAGACTCAAGGGTCATCTTTATTTAAACCCCCGGGCCAGTGCTCCTCTGAGTGTTGGTCCAAACTAGAGCACCGTGCAGGTCCATCCCTTGGCAACTTGGGTTACGTTGGCTCCTGTACGCTTAGCTTATCCGGTGTGCCCTGAGAACGAGATATGTGCAGCTCCTATCGGGATTTGTCGGCACAACGGGTGGTCTTGCTGGTCTTGTTTTACCATTGTCGAAATGTCTTGTAACCGGGATTTCAAGTCTGATCGGGTCTTCCCGCTAGAAGGAATATCCTTCGTTGACCGTGAGAGCTTGTTATGGGCTAAGTTGGGACACCCCTGCAGGGATTTGAACTTTCGAAAGTCGTGCCCGCGGTTATGGGCAGATGGGAATTTGTTAATGTCCGGTTGTAGAAAACCTGAACTTGACCCTAATTAAAATACATCAACCGCGTGTGTAACCGTGATGGTCTCTTTCCGGCGGAGTCCGGGAAGTGAACACGGTGTTGGAGTTATGCTTGACGTAGGTTGTTCTAGGATCACTTCTTGATCATAGTTTCACGATCGTGCTTTGCCTTCTCTTCTCGTTCTCATTTGCGAATGTTAGCCACCATATATGCTAGTCGCTTGCTGCAGCTCCACCTCATACCTTTACCTTACCTATAAGCTTAAATAGTCTTGATCGCGAGGGTGCGAGATTGCTGAGTCCCCGTGGCTCACAGATACTTCCAACACTAGCTTGCAGGTGCCGATGTTACCGAGCAGGTGACGCAACCAAGCTCAAGGAGGAGCTCGATGAAGATCTTGTCCGTTGTGTTGCTTCGTTCTAGTTGATCAGTAGTGGAGCCCAGTTGGGGTCGATCGGGGACCTTGTCGCATTTGGGATTCTTCTTTTATTTTGGTTCCGTAGTCGGACCTTGATTGTATCTGGATGATGTAATGTTTTATTCATGTAATTGTGTGAAGTGGCGATTGTAAGCCAACTATGTATCTCTTTCCCTTTTGTATTACATGGGTTGTTTGCGAAGATTACCTCACTTGCGACATTGCTTTCAATGCGGTTATGCCTCTAAGTCGTGCTTCGACACGTGGGAGATATAGCCGCATCGAGGGCGTTACAAGTTGGTATCAGAGCCTTCCCCGACCTTAGGAGCCCCCACTGCTTGATCGAATTAGCTGACGAGTTGAGTCTAGAAAAAATGTTTTGAGTCATTTAGGAATTATATATCGGAGAGTTTAGGAATTCTTTTTACTCCTCAGTCCCTTCATCGCTCTGGTAAGGCATCTTGACGTAGAGTTTTGACTCTTCTCTTCTCAAATTTCACTAAAAGTTTTTTAGGATCACGCGGGTATCTTGGAATCGTTCCGATCGATTTGTGACGAGAACATTGTTCTTGGTGCCTCTTGTCATTTAGGGGTTGTGGCAGTGTCCCGGGGAGTTGAGCTCCGAGGTGTTGTCGTCACAATTTTATCGTTGCAGTTCTGGAATACCTGAGTTTAGTTCGCCGACATCGAAAATCTCTTTTATGCAGTTGTTGGTGACATAACCTCGACGCCACCCGGTACTGGGGCGGGAGTTCGGGAGTATTGCCATAACTCGTATAACGGATGCTTTTCAAAGGTTGAGGTAGACGATTTCCGAAGGTTTCTTGGTTATGTGTTGAAGGATGGATACAGCTGGATGTAGGATTTGCTAGTTTTTGGGTGAGATATTATGCTTCCCCTGTATCCCCAACACCTGATTGCATAACCGGAAAATTTTGGGAGTTTATAAGTGGGAATTCAAGTAGCTCTTAGGAAATCTTTCCGACAGATGTATGATATGAAATTGGGGTTCGACGTCTAGTGGTCCGCCTATTCACGGTTGGTTTTACAGTGGTCTCGTTGTGCCTTAAAGAGTCCCTGGCTATGCCGACTCGGGGACGCTTCGTATGTCATGTGCACTGCCTTGTACATGATGGTGCTGTATGATCGAGCCCGTGTAGGCCCCACCATGAAAACTTCGGACGAAATCTCTATCATATGTTTGTTCCGGCTTATTCTGCAAGCCAATCCTTTGTTTTGTTTTGAGTTGTGGTATTTGAGTTGCTTCAATGTCAAATGGTGATTCCATGCCTTTTCCTAAGCGGTGAGATGTGAGTACTAATCCTTCTCGATAATCGGGACTGTCTCGTCAATCCTTTTCAACCGGTGTGCTTCTCTTCAAGCGGTCCGTCCATTTTCTACATCCGCAAGATTCAATCTAAGCTCTCAACGTTGTTTATTCCATCCATTCCCTAGTTGTCTTTGTTTTTCCCACCCTCCCACCCTTGTTTTTCTATAAGGACTAAGATTTCTTAATCAACTATCCATCTTATTCATGTGGAGCCTCTTCTTTCTTTTCAATCAATTTTCTTATCCGGTGATTCTCATGAAGATTATAACGGAGCCTCAAGTTCATCATTGTTCGTTCCCTTTCTTCCCCAGTGGATTCAAGTCAAGCTTTTTTGATCACATCCTTTTCCTCGTTTCAAATGTGTTCTTATGCCGGTGCACCTCTTAATATTCCCCGCTTGCTATTCTACTGTTCCGGAGTGCTCAAGATATCTCAAAAGGCTCGTCTTGTCATTCAAGATCCGTTCAACCTATTTCAGGGTTGTTATCTCATTCAAGCCATTCAATTCAACCGGCGCTATCTCTCTTTTCAAGCAATCGTTCTACGGTTTTTCTTTTGAGTGGGCCCTAACCCACAGGTCTTTTCCCAGGATCTTACCTGACTCTTCTTATTTTCCCGGAGCTATCCTCAAATTTTATTTTCGAACTTTGACGTAAGAATGAATTATCATAAGTCTTATGTTTTCTCCAAGATCTGTCGAATTATTTTCATTGTTGGCTCAACCTATTCATTTTGATTCTTCCGGAGTGCATAAATGAGTCATGATGGTATTTCTCATCATCATTCTCAGATTTTGAAGACCGAAGAAGAGTTTCTCTTAAATCTTGCTCCATTCTTTTCAAGATTCATGGTTCTAGCTTGATGTCTTCCTCTCATAATTGTTTTATTTGTGACTATTCTTTTCACCCATCCGGTGCAAATTCAGGAGTCTTTTCAGTTTGATTCTCCGGAGGCCATCATCTCATTATTATTCATTCCAGCTTTCAGCTCTCGTTCTCCAAATCTTACCGGTGCATCATTCAAGTGATCTCTAATCAGTTCATGATCCCTTCGTTCTCATGTATCAAATTCCCTCAAGTATCTTCATTCGTTCTTTAATTCCTTCTTCCCGGTGTTTCTTTACCTTTTCTTCAATCGTTCTCAATTCTTACGGTGGTTCGTTCAAGATCTCTTTCCTTGGTTATCATATCAATTTGTTCGTTGTTTCATTTTACCGTTGGTTCATTGCAGACCATCCCAAGTTTGTGCTACATCTATCTTAATCCTTTCTAGGAGAATAAGTAGTATGCCAAATCTGTTGCTTGTCATCAATTAAATTGGTGAAGGTTAAGCAAAATGTAATTCTTATTCTTGTTTCATCCAAGTGATCTAATTTCTTCTTTCCGTAGTGGTTCATCATATCACATTCTCGGTTCGAGATGCTTTATCTTTTCTTTCCTGGAGTTCCAAGCTCTAATTATCACGGAGATCCATCTAAATCATTACAAGGTTTCACCTTGTGTTTCCAACTTCTCTTTATTTTCGTTATTCTTTTTGTTTACCGGAGTTCTTCATGGAGGCTCTACATGATGGTTCATCAAGGACTTAATTCCTTCTCGAAGTGTTCATCAAGATTCTTTTCAGAGGAGCTCAAGTATTCTTCTTCTTGCATTCTGAAGCGCAATTCTTTCATATCTCATCTTTTGAGATGGTCTTATGTCATTCTTGACAATTTCCCTTCGTGTTTCATGATTCGCAAGTTGTTAAGAATGAGATATTTAAACCCACCAATTTCTTCATTGGAGTTATCTTGGGTTATATTTCACTTAAAGCTTTCCCTAAGGATTGTTGCTAATTATGATGCTTATAAGTGATCCAAGTTCTTCATTTATCCTATCGGTGAGATAAGTTTCTCGTCTCCTTGTTCTTATCAATCCAATCTTATTTTCGCTAGTGGCAGAATTTCACCTCAAGATTTCGAGATGTTTTCCATAAGCCCACAACAAAGATTACTCTTTTCGTTGTTGGTTTTCCAACAACTCTGTTCGACCCTTCTCCTAAAGATGCTTTTCAAGCTCATTTGAGGTAAATATGTTCTTTTCTCCTTCGTTCTTTTGATTACATTCTTACATTTGTTCTGGAGGCATTGTGATGTCGCTATATTCGACCCATCATCTTGTTTTGTCAAGATCATGTTCAATTCCGTCCATTTGCAGTTGGAGTGCTGTCCAAATTATATCATTCTTTTTCCTTCTTTATCTTGTTTTAACCGGAGTGTGGTGGCTATCATTCCTCTTCTAACCGGAGTCTCATCCAAGTGCTTTCATTTTGCCAAGTTCATATTATTGTCTTCCATTTCCAACCGGAGTGTTGTCGCTATTGATCCTTATTGTTCCTCGTACATCTCATTTTTAACCGGAGTGTTGTGCCCTTTTGCTCAAGTTCTTTTTGCCTTATCAAGCCTTGCAACTATTTTCAACCGGAGTGCTGTCTGAGATCTTTCTTACCCCTTGTTCCATTCATTCAATAGTTCCGGAGGCAGTGTGTTGTGATTTCATCAAGTATCTTCTAATCTTATCAAGTTCTTATTCAATTCTTTTTCTTTTCAATCGGAGTGCTGCCCGAAGTTGTTCTCCCTTGTTCCTCTTTTCTAACGGAGTGTTTTCAGCTTCGTCATCTCCATTGTATTCTTTTCTCGAAATGGCTTAACCTTTTCAATGTTCTTTGGTTTCACTCGTTCGTCAAAGAAGCAACTTAGTTTTACCTCTTCTCTTTCTCTTCCGTTT
>NC_041388.1:309735474-309736232 GCF_002162155.2 Triticum dicoccoides | reverse complement strand
AGAACCTCTACCGTCGACCCTAGAGCATGCGAGAACGACTACTTCCACTACCGCCGTCGCGAGAACGCCTACTTCCCTCTACGAACGAGAACCGTCCCCTTTGCACGCTCCGAAGTTATAACCCCGAGACGACGCCCGTGGACCGAATGCATGTGTTGTATGAGATGCATGTTTGGTTGTTGTATTCGCCCGTGAACCTTAGTTGTTCCTCCTCGTTGCCATGCCGTCGACACGTGGGAACCCGGTAACCGGGAGCACCCCACCGTTCTTCGCATGACACGCTCCCGTCACACGTGTTCTTTTCCACCGGCACCTCAATCGAGTTACCGGAACCGGAATGTTGCCGTGGCACCATTTTCGTTGTCGTTGCCGTGGCACCCATTTCGTTTCCGCCACGATGACTAATGCCTCATATCTTATCATGTCAACTTTTTCATAAAATTGCATAAACTTGCACATGTCATTCACATCATGATAATAACATTTAAATGTTTAAAAATTGTTGTTGCACCAAATTGATAAGTGCATATGGGGATTTACCGGAATTATTGTTTGTTGTTCCGGCCTCATTTAAACTTGCCTAGTTAGTTTGTTTTCATATGCTTCACCTCTTGCCATGTTAACCAACATTTAAATTTGTTGAGTACCTAACCGAGAGAGAACTAAATAATTGTTTTGGTGTTCCGTCAATATGCATCCCGATGCATATTGGGCTCCATTTAACTTGTAGTTTTGTTTGTGCATTTTGCCATGCCATG
>NC_041388.1:309672693-309734957 GCF_002162155.2 Triticum dicoccoides | reverse complement strand
CTCTTATAGCGTTGTTAGTTGCAGGTGAAGATTGAAGTTTGTTGCTTGTGGGAACATGCAGATGTTGTTCCTTGTTGGAACATGTTTACTTGTTAGGATATCACAATATCTCTTATTTAATTAATGCATCTATATACTTGGTAAAGGGTGGAAGGCTCGGTCTTATGCCTGGTGTTTTGTTCCACTCTTGCCGCCCTAGTTTCCGTCATATCGGTGTTATGTTCCCGGATTTTGCATTCCTTACGCGGTTGGGTGATAATGGGAACCCCTTGACAGTTCGCCTTGAATAAAACTCCTCCAGCATGGCCCAACCTTGGTTTTACCATTTGCCACCTAAGCCTTTTTTCCTTGGGTTCTGCAGACTCAAGGGTCATCTTTATTTAAACCCCCGGGCCAGTGCTCCTCTGAGTGTTGGTCCAAACTAGAGCACCGTGCAGGGCCATCCCTTGGCAACTTGGGTTACGTTGGCTCCTGTACGCTTAGCTTATCCGGTGTGCCCTGAGAACGAGATATGTGCAGCTCCTATCGGGATTTGTCGGCACAGCGGGTGGTCTTGCTGGTCTTGTTTTACCATTGTCGAAATGTCTTGTAACCGGGATTCCGAGTCTAATCGGGTCTTCCCGCTAGAAGGAATATCCTTCGTTGACCGTGAGAGCTTGTTATGGGCTAAGTTGGGACACCCCTGCAGGGATTTGAACTTTCGAAAGCCGTGCCCGCGGTTATGGGCAGATGGAAATTTGTTAATGTCCGGTTGTAGAAAACCTGAACTTGACCCTAATTAAAATACATCAACCGCGTGTGTAACCGTGATGGTCTCTTTCCGGCGGAGTCCGGGAAGTGAACACGGTGTTGGAGTTATGCTTGACGTAGGTTGTTCTAGAATCACTTCTTGATCATAGTTTCACGATCGTGCTTTGCCTTCTCTTCTCGCTCTCATTTGCGAATGTTAGCCACCATATATGCTAGTCGCTTGCTGCAGCTCCACCTCATACCTTTACCTTACCTATAAGCTTAAATAGGATTTATCGCGAGGGTGCGAGATTGCTGAGTCCCCGTTGCTCACAGATACTTCCAAAACTAGCTTGCAGGTGCCGATGTTACCGAGCAGGTGACGCAACCAAGCTTAAGGAGGAGCTCGATGAAGATCTTGTCTGTTGTGTTGCTTCGTTCTAGTTGATCAGTAGTCGAGCCCAGTTGGGGTCGATCGGGGACCTTGTCGCATTTGGGGTTCTTCTTTTATTTTGGTTCCGTAGTCGGACCTTGATTGTATCTGGATGATGTAATGTTTTATTCATGTAATTGTGTGAAGTGGCGATTGTAAGCCAACTATGTATCTCTTTCCCTTTTGTATTACATGGGTTGTTTGCGAAGATTACCTCACTTGCGACATTGCTTTCAATGCGGTTATGCCTCTAACTCATGCTTCGACACGTGGGAGATATAGCCGCATCGAGGGCGTTACAAGTTGGTATCAGAGCCTTCCCCGACCTTAGGAGCCCCCACTGCTTGATCGAATTAGCTGACGAGTTGAGTCTAGAAAAAATGTTTTGAGTCATTTAGGAATTATATATTGGAGAGTTTAGGAATTCTTTTTACTCCTTAGTCCCTTCATCGCTCTGGTAAGGCATCCTGACGTAGAGTTTTGACTCTTCTCTTCTCAAATTTCACTAAAAGGTTTTTAGGATCACGCGGGTATCTTGGAATCGTTCCGATCGATTTGTGACGAGAACATTGTTCTTGGTGCCTCCTGTCATTTAGGGGTTGTGGCAGTGTCCCGGGGAGTTGAGCTCCGAGGTGTTGTCGTCACAATTTTATCGTTGCAGTTCTGGAATACCTGAGTTTAGTTCGCCGACATCGAAAATCTCTTTTATGCAGTTGTTGGTGAGATAACCTCGACGCCACCCAGTACTGGGGCGGGAGTTCGGGAGTATTGCCATAACTCGTATAACGGATGCTTTTCGAAGGTTGAGGTAGACGATTTCCGAAGGTTTCTTGGTTATGTGTTGAAGGATGGATACAGCTGGATGTAGGATTTGCTAGTTTTTGGGTGAGATATTATGCTTCCCCTGTATCCCCAACACCTGATTGCATAACCGGAAAATTTCGGGAGTTTATAAGTGGGAATTCAAGTAGCTCTTAGGAAATCTTTCCGACAGATGTATGATATGAAATTGGGGTTCGACGTCTAGTGGTCCGCCTATTCACGGTTGGTTTTACAGTGGTCTTGTTGTGTCTTAAAGAGTCCTTGGCTATGCCGACTCGGGGACGCTTCGTATGTCATGTGCACTGCCTTGTACATGATGGTGCTGTATGATCGAGCCCGTGTAGGCCCCACCACGAAAACTTCGGACGAAATCTCTATCATATGTTTGTTCCGGCTTATTCTGCAAGCCAATCCTTTGTTTTGTTTTGAGTTGTGGTATTTGAGTTGCTTCAATGTCAAATGGTGATTCCATGCCTTTTCCTAAGCGGTGAGATGTGAGTACTAATCCTTCTCGATAATTGGGACTGTCTCGTCAATCCTTTTCAACCGGTGTGCTTCTCTTCAAGCGGGTCCGTCCATTTTCTACATCCGCAAGATTCAATCTAAGCTCTCAACGTTGTTTATTCCATCCATTCCCTAGTTGTCTTTGTTTTTCCCACCCTCCCACCCTTGTTTTTCTATAAGGACTAAGATTTCTTAATCAACTATCCATCTTATTCATGTGGAGCCTCTTCTTTCTTTTCAATCAATTTTCTTATCCGGTGATTCTCATGAAGATTCTAACGGAGCCTCAAGTTCATCATTGTTCGTTCCCTTTCTTCCCCAGTGGATTCAAGTCAAGCTTTGTTGATCACATCCTTTTCCTCGTTTCAAATGTGTTCTTATGCTGGTGCACCTCTTAATATTCCCCGCTTGCTATTCTACTGTTCCGGAGTGCTCAAGATATCTCAAAAGGCTCGTCTTGTCATTCAAGATCCGTTCAACCTATTTCGGGGTCGTTATCTCATTCAAGCCATTCAATTCAACCGGCGCTATCTCTCTTTTCAAGCAATCATTCTACGGTGTTTCTTTTGAGTGGGCCCTAACCCACAGGTCTTTTCCCAGGATCTTACCTGACTCTTCTTATTTTCCTGGAGCTATCCTCAAATTTTATTTTCGAACTTTGACGTAAGAATGAATTATCATAAGTCTTATGTTTTCTCCAAGATCTGTCGAATTCTTTTCATTGTTGGCTCAACCTATTCATTTTGATTCTTCCGGAGTGCATAAATAAGTCATGATGGTATTTCTCATCGTCATTCTCAGATTTTGAAGACCGAAGAAGAGTTTCTCTTAAATCTTGCTCCATTCTTTTCAAGATTCATGGTTCTAGCTTGATGTCTTCCTCTCATAATTGTTTTATTTGTGACTATTCTTTTCACCCATCCGGTGCAAATTCAGGAGTCTTTTCAGTTTGATTCTCCGGAGGCCATCATCTCATTATTATTCATTCCAGCTTTCAGCTCTCGTTCTCCAAATCTTACCGGTGCATCATTCAAGTGATCTCTAATCAGTTCATGATCCCTTCGTTCTCATGTATCAAATTCCCTCAAGTATCTTCATTCGTTCTTTAATTCCTTCGGTGTTTCTTTACCTTTTCTTCAATCGTTCTCAATTCTTACGGTGGTTCGTTCAAGATCTCTTTCCTTGGTTATCATATCAATTTGTTCGTTGTTTCATTTTACCGTTGGTTCATTGCAGACCATCCCAAGTTTGTGCTATATCTATCTTAATCCTTTCTACGAGAATAAGTAGTATGCCAAATCCGTTGCTTGTCATCAATTAAATTGGTGAAGGTTAAGCATAATGTAATTCTTATTCTTGTTTCATCCAAGTGATCTAATTTCTTCTTTCCGGAGTGGTTCATCATATCACATTCTCGGTTCGAGATGCTTTATCTTTTCTTTCCTGGAGTTCCAAGCTCTAATTATCACGGAGATCCATCTAAATCATTACAAGGTTTCACCTTGTGTTTCCAACTTCTCTTTATTTTCGTTATTCTTTTTGTTTACCGGAGTTCTTCATGGAGGCTCTACATGATGGTTCATCAAGGACTTAATTCCTTCTCGAAGTGTTCATCAAGATTCTTTTTAGAGGAGCTCAAGTATTCTTCTTCTTGCATTCCGAAGCGCAATTCTTTCATATCTCATCTTTTGAGATGGTCTTATGTCATTCTTGACAATTTCCCTTCGTGTTTCATGATTCGCAAGTTGTTAAGAATGAGATATTTAAACCCACCAATTTCTTCATTGGAGTTATCTTGGGTTATATTTCACTTAAAGCTTTCCCTAAGGATTGTTGCTAATTATGGTGCTTATAAGTGATCCAAGTTCTTCATTTATCCCATCGGTGAGATAAGTTTCTCGTCTCCTTGTTCTTATCAATCCAATCTTATTTTCGCTAGTGGCAGAATTTCACCTCAAGATTTCGAGATGTTTTCCATAAGCCCACAACAAAGATTACTCTTTTCGTTGTTGGTTTTCCAACAACTCTGTTCGACCCTTCTCCTAAAGATGCTTTTCAAGCTCATTTGAGGTAAAGATGTTCTTTTCTCCTTCGTTCTTTTGATTACATTCTTACATTTGTTCTGGAGGCATTGTGATGTCGCTATATTCGACCCATCATCTTGTTTTGTCAAGATCATGTTCAATTCCGTCCATTTGCAGTTGGAGTGCTGTCCAAATTATATCATTCTTTTTCCTTCTCTATCTTGTTTTAACCGGAGTGTGGTGGCTATCATTCCTCTTCTAAGCGGAGTCTCATCCAAGTGCTTTCATTTTGCCAAGTTCATATTATTGTCTTCCATTTCCAACCGGAGTGTTGTCGCTATTGATCCTTATTGTTCCTCGTACATCTCATTTTTAACCGGAGTGTTGTGCCCTTTTGCTCAAGTTCTTTTTGCCTTATCAAGCCTTGCAACTATTTTCAACCGGAGTGCTGTCTGAGATCTTTCTTACCCCTTGTTCCATTCATTCAATAGTTCCGGAGGCAGTGTGTTGTGATTTCATCAAGTATCTTCTAATCTTATCAAGTTCTTATTCAATTCTTTTTCTTTTCAATCGGAGTGCTGCCCGAAGTTGTTCTCCCTTGTTCCTCTTTTCTAACGGAGTGTTTTCAGCTTCGTCATCTCCATTGTATTCTTTTCTCGAAATGGCTTAACCTTTTCAATGTTCTTTGGTTTCACTCGTTCGTCAAAGAAGCAACTTAGTTTTACCTCTTCTCTTTCTCTTCCGTTTCCCCTCCGGTGCCATTCTAGATCTCGGGACGAGATCCTCTCGTAGTGCTGGAGTGTTGTGACGCCCCAAGACCGATGTGCCAGGTGTCCTCCAGTTATTCGATGTTGTTGTGTTGTCATTGCTTGCGTGTCATGCATTGCATATCATATCATCATGTCATAATCTTTTGCATCTCAACTAAATAATTTGTGTGGATCTTCGATCCATTTAAATCGAGGGAAGAGTGACTTCTCTTTATAACATATCCTCCCGATATTAGTGGAGCTATTATAAAATATTCCATTTATTTGGAATTCACCATAACACACGTGCAAAATATTTTCCCATGTCTATTCCTCTTCGAGTTGACCTTGAAACCTTGCCAATATTTCTCATCTCTTCTATCGAGGCTCCTCCTAAATTCTTAACATTTTTGGGCACACCTAAAGTTTAGACTCCATTCAAACTTCTTCGGTGCAAGTTTAATAATCTTGGATTTAACTGCCCCTATTTCGTTGGAACCATTTTTGTTGGGTTGGAAGTATTCTATAAAGCCTTACAAATATGTCCCACCATTTTTTATTCTTGATCACGGCCTCTTCTTCTAATTCTTTTAACTCTTTTTTTTTCTCTTCTCTATTAAAGAGAGAGAGAGCAGAGATCCCAACTGGGCCTCCCTAGGCCACTCTCGCGCCAGCCCACCTAGGCCTCCTGCAGCGAGGCAAGCAGACCTCCCGCGCCGGCCCATAGGCCCAGCCGACCCCCACCAGTTCTAACCCTAGCCTCGACCGACCTCTCCCCTCGATCCCCTTCTTCTCCCACCAGCGCCGCCTACCCCCATCTTCCTCTCGCTCTACTCCCTCACCCTCTCCTCGTTTCCCTCCTCCGATAACGCATGCACCAGAGGGAGGGATCCGGATCCCAGCGAGCCACGCAACGCCTCCTTGCCCCGCGTCGGCCAGCGTGCCGACCGGCGGGCCCTTCCCTGATGTCGTGCCCGTTCCCCACCTCTGCCTCCGGCCGCCGCCAGTGAGCAGCTCCGCCGGAGCCATGGCCTTCATCAACACGCCGCCTTGCCTTTCCTCCATCAACCTCGCGCCCGTCTCCTCGGCCGGACGGCCACCTCGCCAGCGACCTTCACCACCGCCCCGACCTCTCCAGCGCCGCCGCGCCCCTCTGCTACCCCGTCCTTGTAGCGCTATGCTTCGCCACCAGAGCCCTTCTCCCGTGCGCCGTCGCTGTCCAAGATCAGCAGGTCACCGCAGCGCCAACCTGCCTCCCCCTCCGCGTTCTGCGCGTCCTAGACCTCCCCTGCAAGCTCTCGCCGTCGCGCCGAGTCCCTGCTGCCGCCGCTACTTCGTTTCTGCACGAGGACGAGCCTCTGCTTTTTCCTCCCGCCGAGTTCGGGTGGCCCCTGTTCAAGCCGCCAAGACCACTTTGGTTTTCATCAAGTTCGGCCACCGCTGAACCTAGGGCTTTTTGCCTTGCTTGGATACGCAAGACCTTTCGGTATATTGCAAGTTGCATGCCACAATGACTTTGGATTCGACACAAATGTGCCAAGTTCCACTATCGTCGCTCGGTTTCGACAAGACAAGGTGTATCACGACGCCCGAAGACCCTGGATGCACCAAGTTCCTCTTCGGACGTGTACAACTACCATCCCGTGCAGGACGCCAAGTACCTCTCCGAAAAACGAACATGTACCACTACGTCTGGAGGCATCGGATCCGTCAAGTCCAATAACGACTGTGTACAACTATCGGCGACCCTGAACGACTATGAAACGTGAACCTCTACTTCCCCTCCAAAACGTGTCTCACTACCGTTGCCGAGATCGCAAGAACCTCTACCGTCGACCCTAGAGCATGCGAGAACGACTACTTCCACTACCGCCGTCGCGAGAACGCCTACTTCCCTCTACGAACGAGAACCGTCCCCTTTGCACGCTCCGAAGTTATAACCCCGAGACGACGCCCGTGGACCGAATGCATGTGTTGTATGAGATGCATGTTTGGTTGTTGTATTCGCCCGTGAACCTTAGTTGTTCCTCCTCGTTGCCATGCCGTCGACACGTGGGAACCCGGTAACCGGGAGCACCCCACCGTTCTTCGCATGACACGCTCCCGTCACACGTGTTCTTTTCCACCGGCACCTCAATCGAGTTACCGGAACCGGAATGTTGCCGTGGCACCATTTTCGTTGTCGTTGCCGTGGCACCCATTTCGTTTCCGCCACGATGACTAATGCCTCATATCTTATCATGTCAACTTTTTCATAAAATTGCATAAACTTGCACATGTCATTCACATCATGATAATAACATTTAAATGTTTAAAAATTGTTGTTGCACCAAATTGATAAGTGCATATGGGGATTTACCGGAATTATTGTTTGTTGTTCCGGCCTCATTTAAACTTGCCTAGTTAGTTTGTTTTCATATGCTTCACCTCTTGCCATGTTAACCAACATTTAAATTTGTTGAGTACCTAACCGAGAGAGAACTAAATAATTGTTTTGGTGTTCCGTCAATATGCATCCCGATGCATATTGGGCTCCATTTAACTTGTAGTTTTGTTTGTGCATTTTGCCATGCCATGTTTCATTAAACCGGACATACATCATAATTGTTTGTGCATCATGTCATGCTTATGTGGTGGTTGTTTACTATGTTGTGTGCTTCTTTCCGGTGTTGCTTCTCCGGGTTGGTTTCGGTAACGTCGCGTTTGTGAGGACCCGTTCGTCCACGTCCGTTTATCTTCTTCATGG
Organism: Triticum dicoccoides; assembly: GCF_002162155.2. Taxonomy (NCBI): domain Eukaryota; kingdom Viridiplantae; phylum Streptophyta; class Magnoliopsida; order Poales; family Poaceae; genus Triticum; species Triticum dicoccoides. Next base: position 309,726,950 of record NC_041388.1, on the reverse strand, counting down.
ACTCGTTCTTATTCCTTGCAGGATTTCAGGCAAGATGATCATACCCTCGAAATCACTTCTATCTTTGCTTTGCTAGATGCTCGCTCTTTTGCTATGCCTATGCTGCGATACCTACCACTTGCTTATAATGCCTCCTATATTGTTGAACCAAGCCTCTAACCCACCTTGTCCTAGCAAACCGTTGATTGGCTATGTTACCGCTTTGCTCAGCCCCTCTTATAGCGTTGTTAGTTGCAGGTGAAGATTGAAGTTTGTTGCTTGTGGGAACATGCAGATGTTGTTCCTTGTTGGAACATGTTTACTTGTTAGGATATCACAATATCTCTTATTTAATTAATGCATCTATATACTTGGTAAAGGGTGGAAGGCTCGGTCTTATGCCTGGTATTTTGTTCCACTCTTGCCGCCCTAGTTTCCGTCATATCGGTGTTATGTTCCCGGATTTTGCATTCCTTACGCGGTTGGGTGATAATGGGAACCCCTTGACAGTTCACCTTGAATAAAACTCCTCCAGCATGGCCCAACCTTGGTTTTACCATTTGCCACCTAAGCCTTTTTTCCTTGGGTTCTGCAGACTCAAGGGTCATCTTTATTTAAACCCCCGGGCCAGTGCTCCTCTGAGTGTTGGTCCAAACTAGAGCACCGTGCAGGGCCATCCCTTGGCAACTTGGGTTACGTTGGCTCCTGTACGCTTAGCTTATCCGGTGTGCCCTGAGAACGAGATATGTGCAGCTCCTATCGGGATTTGTCGGCACAGCGGGTGGTCTTGCTGGTCTTGTTTTACCATTGTCGAAATGTCTTGTAACCGGGATTCCGAGTCTAATCGGGTCTTCCCGCTAGAAGGAATATCCTTCGTTGACCGTGAGAGCTTGTTATGGGCTAAGTTGGGACACCCCTGCAGGGATTTGAACTTTCGAAAGCCGTGCCCGCGGTTATGGGCAGATGGGAATTTGTTAATGTCCGGTTGTAGAAAACCTGAACTTGACCCTAATTAAAATACATCAACCGCGTGTGTAACCGTGATGGTCTCTTTCCGGCGGAGTCCGGGAAGTGAACACGGTGTTGGAGTTATGCTTGACGTAGGTTGTTCTAGGATCACTTCTTGATCATAGTTTCACGATCGTGCTTTGCCTTCTCTTCTCGCTCTCATTTGCGAATGTTAGCCACCATATATGCTAGTCGCTTGCTGCAGCTCCACCTCATACCTTTACCTTACCTATAAGCTTAAATAGGCTTTATCGCGAGGGTGCGAGATTGCTGAGTCCCCGTGGCTCACAAATACTTCCAAAACTAGCTTGCAGGTGCCGATGTTACCGAGCAGGTGACGCAACCAAGCTTAAGGAGGAGCTCGATGAAGATCTTGTCTGTTGTGTTGCTTCGTTCTAGTTGATCAGTAGTGGAGCCCAGTTGGGGTCGATCGGGGACCTTGTCGCATTTGGGGTTCTTCTTTTATTTTGGTTCCGTAGTCGGACCTTGATTGTATCTGGATGATGTAATGTTTTATTCATGTAATTGTGTGAAGTGGCGATTGTAAGCCAACTATGTATCTCTTTCCCTTTTGTATTACATGGGTTGTTTGCGAAGATTACCTCACTTGCGACATTGCTTTCAATGCGGTTATGCCTCTAACTCATGCTTCGACACGTGGGAGATATAGCCGCATCGAGGGCGTTACAAGTTGGTATCAGAGCCTTCCCCGACCTTAGGAGCCCCCACTGCTTGATCGAATTAGCTGACGAGTTGAGTCTAGAAAAAATGTTTTGAGTCATTTAGGAATTATATATCGCTCTGGTAAGGCATCCTGACGTAGAGTTTTGACTCTTCTCTTCTCAAATTTCACTAAAAGTTTTTTAGGATCATGCGGGTATCTTGGAATCGTTCCGATCGATTTGTGACGAGAACATTGTTCTTGGTGCCTCCTGTCATTTAGGGGTTGTGGCAGTGTCCCGGGGAGTTGAGCTCCGAGGTGTTGTCGTCACAATTTTATCGTTGCAGTTCTGGAATACCTGAGTTTAGTTCGCCGACATCAAAAATCTCTTTTATGCAGTTGTTGGTGAGATAACCTCGACGCCACCCAGTACTGGGGCGGGAGTTCGGGAGTATTGCCATAACTCGTATAACGGATGCTTTTCGAAGGTTGAGGTAGATGATTTCCGAAGGTTTCTTGGTTATGTGTTGAAGGATGGATACAGCTGGATGTAGGATTTGCTAGTTTTTGGGTGAGATATTATGCTTCCCCTGTATCCCCAACGCATGATTGCATAACCGGAAAATTTCGGGAGTTTATAAGTGGGAATTCAAGTAGCTCTTAGGAAATCTTTCCGACAGATGTATGATATGAAATTGGAGTTCGACGTCTAGTGGTCCGCCTATTCACGGTTGGTTTTACAGTGGTCTCGTTGTGTCTTAAAGAGTCCTTGGCTATGCCGACTCGGGGACGCTTCGTATGTCATGTGCACTGCCTTGTACATGATGGTGCTGTATGATCGAGCCCGTGTAGGCCCCACCACGAAAACTTTGGACGAAATCTCTATCATATTTTTGTTCCGGCTTATTCTGCAAGCCAATCCTTGCATCGAGGGCATTACAAGCATGAACTACAGGGAGTAATCAACACTACTAGCAACCCACATGTACCAATCCGAGGTTTTGAGATGAGATGGTGGTGGTGAAGATGTTGATGGAGATTGACCCCCTCCCGATGAGAGGATCGACGGTGACGACGATGGTGATGATTTCCCCCTCCCGGAGGGATGCTTCCCCGGCAGAACAGCTCCGCTAGAGCCCTAGATTGGTTCGGCCTCGTGGCGGCGGAGTTTCGTCCCGTGAGCTTGCTTATGATTTTTTTCCAGGGCAAAAGACTTCATATAGCCAAATATGGGCACCGGAGGCCTGCCAGGGGGCCCACGAGGCAGGGGGCGCGCCCAGGGGGTAGGGTGCGCCCCCACCCTCGTGGACGGTGGGTTCCCCCCTCCGGTGCTTTCTTCGCCCAATATTTATTATATATTTTGAAATTGACTTCCGTGGAGTTTCAGGGCTTTTGGAGTTGTGCAAAATAGGTCTCTAATAGTTGCTTCTTTTCCAGCCCAGAATTCTAGCTGCCGGCATTATCCCTCTTCATGTAAACCATGTAAAATAAGAGAGAATATGCATAAGTATTGTGACATAATGTGTAATAACAGCCCATAATGCAATAAATATCGATATAAAAGCATGATGCAAAATGGACGTATCAAACACGTGATGCAAAGGCTTGAAATTATCGAAAATAAAGTTGCCACGGTAGAGTCGATCGATAATTTGGATAAAAGGATCCACAACCAAATTACTCAATATGTATCTAAGGTAGGAGTTACTCTGATTTTTTTTCGAGAGAAAGAACCCATAGTTAATGAAAAGATAGATCAAGATTCTACTAGAATTGATAAACTTGAGGATATTATTACCAACTTAGGGCCTACCTTCTCTGTCGTAAGAAACACTTCAACCCCTCCTACTACCAAAGTTTCCAAGTTTATGTATGTTCCTAAAAATAAGGGTGAATTCTCTAGTAAGGAAAATGCAGATCTCTAATCAATAAGTGTTCACCCCAACTTTTTCACTATCATTAAGGAACCTTTTGCTACAAATGAATTTCTTGATTTCTTGCCTAGGAGTTTGATCATTAATAAAAATAAGGAAACTCCTAAAGGTTACAAGTGTTCAATTAAAGAATTGCCTACCAAAGATGACAATACCTAGATCTATTCTTGTTTTTATGCCTAGCTAGGGGCGTTAAACGATAGCGCTTGTTGGGAGGCAACCCAATTTTATTTTTGTTCCTTGCTTTTTGTTCTTGTTTAGTAATAAATAATTAATCTATCCTCTGTTATGAATGTGTTTTTTATGTTTTAGTTAGTGTTTGTGCCAAGTAAAGCCTTTAGGATCTTCTTGGGTGATTGTTATTTGATCTTGCTGAAAAAAACAGAAAGTATGTGCTCACGAGAATAATTTTCATTTTTTACCAGAGAGCGATAAATACCAATTCTAACTGAAGTAGATCAATATACAAATTATTTAGGACGTCTTAATTTCTCAGGATTTTTGGAGTTACATAAGTATTCAAAACCTACAGATTACTACAGAGTGTTCTATTTTGACAGATTCTGTTTTTCGTGTGTTGTTTGCTTATATTGATGAATCTATGGCTAGTATTGCGGGTTATGAACCATAGAGAAGTTGGAATGCAGTAGGTTTAACACCAATATAAATAAATAATGAGTTCATTACAGTACCTTAAGGTGGTGATTTGTTTTCTTATACTAACGGAGCTCATGAGATTTTCTGTTGAGTTTTGTGTTGTGAAGTTTTCAAGTTTTTGGGTAAAGATTTGATGGATTATGGAATAAGGAGTGGCAAGAGCCTAAGCTTGGGAATGCCCAAGGCACCCCAAGTTAAAATCCAAGGACAACCAAAAGCCTAAGCTTGGGTATGCCCCGGAAGGCATCCCCTCTTTCGCCTTCGTCTATCGGTAACTTTACTTGAGGCTATATTTTTATTCACCACATGGTATGTGTTTTGCTTGGAGCGTCTTGTATGATTTGAGTCTTTGCTTTTTAGTTTACCACAATCATCCTTTCTATAGACACCTTTTGGGAGAGACACATGTGAATCGGAATTTATTAGAATACTCTATGTGCTTCACTTATATCTTTTCAGCTAGATAATTTTGCTCTAGTGCTTCACTTATATTTTTTAGAGCACGGTGGTGGTTTTATTTTGTAGAAATTATTGATCTCTCATGCTTCACTTATATTATTTTGAGAGTCTTTTAGAACAGCATGGTAATTTGCTTTGGCTATAAAACTAGTCCTAATATGATAGGCATTCAAGATGGGTATGATAAAAACTTTCATATAGAGTGCATTGAATACTATGATTCTTGATAGATGTTTTGAGATATAAAGGTGGTAATGTTAGAGTCATGATAGTTGGGAAATTGTGAAATTGAGAAATACTTGTGTTAAAGTTGGCAAGTCCCGTAGCATGCACGTATGGTAAACGTTGTGTGACAAATTTGAAGCATAGGGTGTTCTTTGAGTGCTTTCCTTATGAGTGGCGGTCAGGGACGAGCTTTGGTCTTTTCCTACCAATCTATCCCTCTAGGGGCATGCGTAGTAGTACTTTGCTTCGAGGGCTAATTAAATTTTGTAGTAAGTATATGAGTTCTTTATGACTAATGTGAGTCCATGGATCATACGCACTCTTACCTTTCTGCAATTTGCTAGCCTATACGGTACCGTGCATTGCCCTTTCTCACCTTGAGAGTTGGTGCAAACTTCGCTGGTGCATCCAAACCCCGTGATACGATACGCTCTATCACACATAAGCCTCCTTATATATTCCTCAAAATAGCCACCATACCTACCTATTATGGCATTTCCATAGCCATTCAGATATATATTGCCATGCAACTTTCCACCATTCCGTTTATTATGACACGCTCCACCATTGTCATATTGCTTTGCATGATCATGTAGTTGACATCGTATTTGTGGTAAAGCCACTTTCATAATTCTTTCATACACGTCGCTCTTGATTCATCACATATCCCGGTACACCGCCGAAGGCATTCACATAGAGTCATATTTTTGTTCTAGTATCGAGTTATGACATTGAGTTATGAGTAAATAAAAGTGTGATGATAATCATTACTAGAGCATTGTCCCATGTGAGGAAAGTGAAAAAAGGGGACAGAGAAGCCCAAATAAAAAAGAGAGGCCAAAGAAGCCCAAAAAATGAGAGAAAAAGAGAGAAGGGACAATTTTACTATCCTTTTTCCACACCTGTGCTTCAAAATAGCACCATGGTCTTCATGATAGAGAGTTTCTTATTTTGTCACTTGCATATACTAGTGGGAATTTTTCATTCTAGAACTTGGCTTGTATATTCCAATGATGGGCTTCCTCAAAATGCCCTAGGTCTTCGTGAGCAAGCAAGTTGGATGCACACCCACTTAGTTTATTTTGATGAGCTTTCATGTACTTATAGCTCTAGTGCATCCTTTGCATGGCAATCCCTACTCCTCGCATCGATGTCAATTGATGGGCATCTCCATAGCCCATTGATTAACCACGTCAATGTGAGACTTTCTCCTTTTTTGTCTTCTCACATAACCCCCATCATCATATGCTATTCCACCTATAGTGCTATATCCATGGCTTGCGCTCATGTATTGAGTAAGGGTTGAAAAGGCCGAAGCGCGTTAAAAAGTATGAACCAATTGCTCGGCTTGTCATCGGGGTTATGCATGATGGGAGAATTTTGTGTGACGAAAATGAAACATGGCCAAACTATATGATTTTGTAGGGATAAGCTTTCTTTGGCTATGTTATTTGATAAGACATAATTGCTTGGTTAGCATGCTTGAAGTATTACTATTTTTATGTCAATATTAAACTTTTATCTTGAATATTTTGGATCTGAACATTCATGCCACAATAAAGAGAATTACATTGAAAATTATGTTAGGGAGCATTCCACGTAAAAAATTCTGTTTTTATCATTACCTACTAGAGGACGAGCAGGAATTAAGCTTGGGGATGCTTGATACGTCTCCAATGTATCTATAATTTTTTATTGTTCCATGCTATTATATTATCTATTTTGGATGTTTAATGGGCTTTAATATACCTTTTTATATTATTTTTGGGACTAACCTATTAACCGAAAGCCCAGTGCAAATTTGCTGTTTTTTTCCTATTTCGGTGTTTCACAGAAAAGGAACATCAAACAGAATCCAAACGGAATGAAACCTTCACGAGGATCTTTTTTGGAACAAACATGATCTAGGAGACTTGGAGTGGACGTCAAGGAAGTAGTGAGGTGGCCACGAGGTAGGGCGTGATACGTCCATTTTGCATCATGCTTTTATATTGATATTTATTGCATTATGGGCTGTTATTACACATTATGTCACAATACTTATGCCTATTCTCTCTTATTTTACAAGGTTTACATGAAGAGGGAGAATGCCGGCAGCTGGAATCCTGGGCTGGAAAAGGAGCAAATATTAGAGACCTATTCCGCGCAACTCCAAAGTCCTGAAACTTCACGGGAGTATGTTTCAGAATATATAAAAAAATATTGGGCGAAAGAAGTACCAGAGGGGGGCCACCCACCGTCCATGAGGGTGGGGGCGCGCTGTACCCCCCTGGGCGCACCCCCTGCCTCGTGGGCCACCTGGTGGCCCTCTGATGCTCATCTTTGGTTATATGGAGTCTTTCGTGGAGTAAAAAATCATAGGCAAGCTTTCGGGACAAAATTCCACTGCCACGAGGCGGAACCTTGGCGGAACCAATCTAGGGCTCTGGAGGAGTTGTTCTGCCGGGGAAACTTCCCTCCGGGAGGGGGAAATCATCACCATCGTCATCACCAACGATCCTCTCATCGGGAGGGGGGCAATCTCCATCAACATCTTCACCAGCACCATCTCATCCCAAACCCTAGTTCATCTCTTGTATCCAATCTTTGTCTCAAAGCCTCGGATTGGTACCTGTGGGTTGCTAGTAGTGTTTATTACTCCTTGTAGTTGATGCTAGATGGTTTACTTGGTGGAAGATCATATGTTTAGATCCATTATGCATATTAATACCCCTCTGATTATGAACATGAATATGCTTTGTGAGTAGTTACGTTTGTTCCCGAGGACATGGGAGAAGTCTTGCTATAAGTAGTCATGTGAATTTGGTATTCGTTCGATATTTTGATGATATGTATGTTGTCTCTCCTCTAGCGGTGTCATGTGAACGTCGACTACATGACACTTCACCATTGTTTGGGCCTAGAGGAAGGCATTGGGAAGTAATAAGTAGATGATGGGTTGCTAGGGTGACAGAAGATTAAACCCTAGTTTATGCGTTGCTTCGTAAGGTGCTGATTTGGATCCATATGTTTCATGCTATGGTTAGGTTTACCTTAACACTTCTGTTGTAGTTGCGGATGCTTGCAATAGGGGTTAATCATAAGTGGGATGCTTGTCCAAGGAAGGAAAGTACCCAAGCACCGGTCCACCCACATATTAAATTATCAAAGTACCGAACGCGAATCATATGAGCGTGATGAAAACTAGCTTGACGATAATTCCCATGTGTCCTCGGGAGCGCTTTCCTTTATATAAGAATTTGTCCAGGATTATCCTTTGCTACAAAAAGGATTGGGCCATCTTGCTGCACCTTATTTACTTTTATTACTTGTTACCAGTTACCAATTACCTTATCACAAAACTATGTGTTACCGATAATTTCAGTGCTTGCAGAGAATACCTTACTGAAAATTGCTTATCATTTCCTTGTGCTCCTTGTTGGGTTCGACACTCTTACTTATCGAAAAGTCTATGATAGATCCCCTACACTTGTGGGTCATCAAGACTCTTTTCTAGCATCGTTGCCGGGGAGTGAAGCGCCTTTGATAGGTGGAATTTGGTAAGGAAAAATTTATATAGTGTGCTGAAATTTACTGTCACTTGTTACTATGGAACATAATCCTTTGAGGGGCTTGTTCGGGGTATCTTCACCCCGACCAGTAGAGCAAAGAGTTGCTCCTCAACCTACTAAAACTACTGAAAATGTTTACTTTGAAATTCCTTCGGGTGTGATAGAGAAACTGCTAGCTAATCCTTTCACAGGTGATGGAACATTACATCTCGATTTGCACCTAATCTATGTGGATGAAGTTTGTGGATTATTTAAGCTTGCAGGTATGCCCGAGGATGTTATCAAGAAGAAGGTCTTCCCTTTATCTTTGAAGGGAGAGGCATTGACATGGTTTAGACTATGTGATGATATGTGATCATGGAACTACAACCGATTGAAATTGGAATTTCATCAGAAGTTTTATCCTATGCATCTTGTTCATCGTGATCATAATTATATATATAATTTTTGGCCTCGCGAAGGAGAAAGCATTGCTCAAGCTTGGAGGAGGCTTAAGTCAATGTTATATTCATGCCCCAATCATGAGATCTCAAAAGAAATGATTACTCAAAAAAATTATGCTCGGCTTTCTCTCAGTAATCGCTCCATGCTCGATACTTCCTGTACTGGATTTTTTATGATGAAGACTATTGAATTCAAATGGGATTTATTGGAAAGAATTAAACGCAACTCTGAAGATTGGTACCTCCATGAAGGTAAGGATTCGGGTATAACACCCAAGTTTGATTGTGTTAAATCTTTTATGGATACCGATGCTTTCCGTGAATTTAGCACTAAATATGGACTTGACTTTGAGATAGTAGTTTCTTTCTGTGAATCCTTTGCTACTCATGTTGATCTCCCTAAGGAGAAGTGGTTTAAATATAATCCTCCCATTGAAGTAAATGTAGTTGCACCTATTAAAGTTGAAGAAAAGACTATCACTTATAATGATCCTGTTGTTCCCACTGCTTATATTGAGAAACCACCTTTCCCTGTTAGAATAAAGGATCATGCTAAAGCTTCAACTGTGGTTCGTAAGAGCAATACTAGAACACCTACTCCCTCTGAGAAAATTAGAGTTGAACCTAGTGTTGCTATGGTTGAAGATCTCTTGGCTGATAATATTGATGGGCATGTTATTTACTTCTGTAATGAAGCTGCTAGAATTGCTAGACCTGATACTAAAAATAAACATAGACTTGTTGTAGGCATGCCTGTTATTTCTGTTAAAATAGGAGATCATTGCTATCATGGCGTATGTGATATGGGTGCTAGTGCAAGTGCAATACCTCATTCCTTATACAAAGAAATTATGCATGATATTGCACCTGCTGAGTTAGAAGAAATTAATGTTACAATTAAGCTTGCCAATAGAGACACTATTTCACCCACTGGAATCGTTGGAGATGTTGAAGTCTTGTGTGGGAAAGTTAAATATCCTGCTGATTTTCTTGTTCTCGGTTCCCCACAAGATGACTTTTGTCCCATTATTTTTGGTGGACCCTTCTTGAATACTGCTAATGCTAAGATAGACTGCAATAAGGATATTGTTTCTGTTGGTTTAGGGGATATGTCACATGAGTTTAATTTTGCTAAGTTTCGTAGACAACCCCATGATAAAGAATTGCCTAGTAAAGATGAAATTATTGGTCTTGCTTCTATTGTCGTGCCTCCTAATGATCCTTTAGAGCAATATTGGCTAGACCATGAATATGATTTGTTTATGAATGAAAGAAGGGAAATAGATGAAGTATTCTTTAAACAGGGACCTATTTTGAAACACAACTTGCCTGTTGAAATCCTAGGGGATCCTCCTCCACCCAAGGGTGATCCCGTGTTTGAGCTTAAACCTTTACCTGATACTCTTAAATATGCTTATCTTGATGAGAAAGAGATATATCCTGTTGTTGTTAGTGCTAACCTTTCAAAGCATGAAGAAAAGAAATTATTGAAAACTCTAAAGAAGCATCGTGCTGCTATTGGATATACTCTTGATGATCTTAAGGGCATTAGTCCCACTCTCTGCCAGCACAAAATAAAATTGGAGAAAGACGCGAAACCGATTGTTGATCCTAAGATGAAATAAGTGGTGAGAAAAGAAATACTAAAGCTTCTGGAGGCAGGTATAATTTATCCTGTTGCCGATAGTCAGTGGGTAAGTCTTGTCCATTCTTTCTCTAAGAAGGGAGGTGTTACTGTTGTTCCTAATGATAAAGATGAATTGATTCCACAAAGAATTGTCACAGGTTATAAAATGGTAATTGATTTCCACAAATTAAATAAAGCTACTAAAAAGGATCATTACCTTTATCTTTTATTGATCAAATGCTAGAGAGATTATCCAAACACACACATTTTTGCTTTCTAGATGGTTATTCTGGTTTCTCTCAAATACCTGTGTCAAAAGAGGATCAAGAAAAGACAACTTTTACTTGCCCTTTTGATACCTTTGCTTATAGACGTATGCCTTTTGGTTTATGCAATTGAAAGTGCAACTATCCCTAGGTGGTTTTGGTAATTCCTAACAACATATAGCTCATTGAGCTAATGCTATTTCAAGATTAATATCTCAGGAAAGCTCAATGATTGGCATGGCATGGATGAGAAAAGTGGACCCCTCAAAATGCTAAGGATAAAGGATTGGCTCAAGCTCAAAGCTCAAGACTCTACATTTTCCATTTTAGTGATCCAAGATCACATTGAGTATATAGGAAAAGCCAATACTATCAAGGAGGGATGAGGTGTTGCTTAATGAGGTTCTTGCTCAAAATGCTTAGTGATATGCTCCAAAGCCCTCAACTACTTTCTCACATCCACATATGACCTAAACCAAAAGTCAAACTCGGCCCCACTGATTCTTCCTATCCGGCGCCACCGAGTTTCAAATGTCATAGCCACTACCACAAACCCTAGGCAAATCGGTGTCACCGATAGGGATCTTGGTCTCACCGAGATGGAGTTGTAATCTCTCTGTTTCCCTTCGTAACATTTCGGTCTCACCGAGATGAGCGATTGGTCCCACCGAGATTGCAATGTAAACTCTTTGTTTTCCCTTCGTAACGTTTCGGTCTCACCGAAATGAGCGATCGGTCCCACCGAGTTTACCTGACCAACTCTCTAGTTAGCTTATTACCAAAATTGGTCTCACCAAGTTTGTGTAATCGGTCTCACCGAGATTACGTTATGCCCTAACCCTATGATCTGTCCTACCGAGTTGCATGTCGGTCCCACTGAAAACCCTAATGGTCACTAGCTTTGCTGAATCAGTCCGACCGAGTTTAACCATTCGGTCCCATCGAGTTTGGGAAGTTATGTGTAACGGTTATATTTTGTGTGGAGGCTATATATACCCCTCCACCACCTCTTCATTCGTGGAGAGAGCCATTAGAACGAACCTACACTTCCAACTCACTTTTTCTGAGAGAGAACCACCTACACTTGTGTTGAGACCAAGATATTCCATTCCTACCATATGAATCTTGATCTCTAGCCTTCCCCAAGTTACTTTCCACTCAAATCTTCTTTCCACCAAATCCAAATCCTGTGAGAGAGAGTTGACTGTTGGGGAGACTATCATTTGAAGCACAAGAGCAAGGAGTTCATCATCAACACACCATTTGTTACTTCTTGGAGAGTGGTGTCTCCTAGATTGGCTAGGTGTCACTTGGGAGCCGCCGACAAGATTGTGGAGTTGAACCAAGGAGTTTGTAAGGGCAAGGAGATCACCTACTTCGTGAAGATCTACCGCTAGTGAGGCAAGTCCTTGGCGATGGCTATGGTGGGATAGACAAGGTTACTTCTTTGTGGACCCTTCGTGGGTGGAGCCCTCCGTGGACTCGCGCAACTGCTACCCTTCATGGGTTGAAGTCTCCATCAACGTGGATGTACGATAGCACCACCTATCGAAACCACGACAAAAACATCCGTGTCTCCAATTGTGTTTGATTCCTCCAAACCCTTCCCTTTACATTCTTGCAAGTTGCATGCTTTACTTTCTGCTGCTCATATACTCTTTTCATGCTTGCTTGAATTGTATTAAGATTGCTTGACTTGTCCAAAGTTGCTAAAATCTGCCAAGAACTAAAATTGGTAAAAGGCTAGATTTTTATTTGGTCAAGTAGTCTAATCACCCCCCTCTAGACATACTTTCGATCCTACAAGTGGTATCAGAGCTTTGGTCTCCATTTGCTTTGATTTCCATAGCTTTTGGTGGTCATAGCCTTGGTTTCACAACCTAGGAGAGTATGGCGTCTAGCGAGGGAAATTACCACCGTAGAGGTCCTTACTTTGATGACACAAATTTTGCTAGTTGGAAGCATAAGATGAAAATGCATATTCTTGGACATAACCCTGCCGTTTGGGCTATTGTGTGTATTGGCTTGCAAGGTGAATTCTTTGATGGGAGAGAACCAAACCGTGAAGCTACCGCGGAAGAGTTGAAGATGCTACAATACAATGCTCAAGCTTGTGATATCCTCTTCAACGGTTTGTGCCCCGAAGAATTCAACAAAATCAGCCGTCTTGAGAATGCAAAGGAAATTTGGGATACTTTGATTGATATGCACGAAGGTACCGACTCCGTCAAGGAATCCAAGTTGGATGTGCTTCAAAGTCAACTTGACAAGTTCAAAATGAAGGATGGTGAAGGTGTCGCTGAAATGTACTCTAGGCTTGCTCTTATCACAAATGAGATTGCCGGCTTGGGAAGTGAAGAGATGACCGACAAATTCATCATCAAGAAGATCCTAAGAGTCTTGGATGGGAAATATGATACCGTATGCACATTGATCCAAATGATGCCAAATTACAAAGATCTCAAGCCAACGGAAGTCATTGGAAGAATTGCCGCTCATGAGATGTCACTCAAGGATAAGGAGGAGCTCCATAACAAGTCAAGTGGTGCTTACAAAGCCTCATGTGAAGCTCCCACATCATCAAGTGAGAAACAAACCTTCAATGAAGAATTGAGCCTAATGGTGAAGAACTTCAACAAGTTCTACAAGAGTAGAAGCAAAGAGAGAAGTTCCAAGTCAAGGTCCTTCAATGACAAAAGATCTTCTAGTCGAGAGCAAAACTGCTACAATTGTGGAAGACCCGGACACTATTCCAATGAGTGTACGACACCCTACAAGAGAAGAGAAGATTCTCCAAAAAGAAGAAGTAGAAGAGAAGAATCACCATCGAGGGAGAGAAGGAGTAGGGATGATCGTTACGAACGAAGACCCTCTCGGAGAAGCAAGGATTCGGAAAGGAAGGACAAATCATCAAGGAGATACACAAAACGAAGACATCAAGCTCATGTTGGTGAATGGGTATCCGGCTCTGACTCCGACAATCACTCCGAGAGAAGCTATCACTCCGACTCTGAATATACTCAAGATGAAGGTGTTGCCGGTCTAGCACTTGTGTCAACCAACTCCTATGACATAATTGATTCACCAAAGGAAGGAATTGGAAGATGCTTCATGGCCAAAGGTCCAAAGGTATCACATCCCGAGTATGTTGATTTCAATAGTGATGAAGATGACTTGTTAGGTGATGATGATTTACTTATTAAGCATGCTAATCAAGATGAAACGAATGACAATCATAAGGAGAAGATTGAGTCTCTAACTAAAGAACTAAACACTCTTAAGTTAGCTCATGAAACTATCTTAGGAGATCATCGAGAACTTTTAAGGACTCATGAGAAATCACGTTTTGAGAAGCTCAATCTTGAGCAAGAGCATGAGTTCTTAAAGGTAATCAATGATTATCTTCGCAAGAAAAGCTCTTCTTACATTGCCAAGCGTTTACTTTTATCCACTTACATGCCTCAAGTCAAGTCTAGTAACAAGAACAAGAAGGATTCTTCCTCTAGTAGTAAAAATAATCATGCTAAATCCAATATTGTTGCTTCTAGTAGTTCTCTTGATTCCACTAATGATTCTCTTAGCCAAGTTACACTTGAGCAAGAAAATAGCTTATTGAAGGGAATCATAGAGAAAGGTGTTTACAAGAGCCTTGCCGGGAGTAAGCAATTCGAGGAAATTGTACGCAAGCAAGGAAGGCACCGGAAGAACCTAGGTATTGGTTTTGAACGAAAGTTCAATGCCAATGGAGTTGAGTGGGAAGAAGATCAATACCCCAAGACGAAGTTTGTTCCTCAACAAGAGAAGTATGATCCTACTTCTTTCAAAGGGACACAAGCTCAAGATGATCTTCCACCACAAGCCCACAAGGAAAAAGGCAAGGGCAAGCTTCAAGAGGAAATTGATGCATTTGAAGAAGCTCCTAATGCCTTGGTCAAGTGGGTTCCCAAGACTACATCAAGTTCCACTTCATCAAGTATAACTACAACTCCAAGGATTCCCATCAAGATGATGTGGATCCCGAAGAAGAAGAACTAGAGAGTTCTTGAGGGTGACTCCGCCAACATACTTCACTCTTATCATTTTGGCAAGAACAAGTGCAATCAACTTCCACATCTTGCACTAGTTCAAGGAGTCACAAACCCTCTTGTTGGTAATACAAGGGACAAGGTAACCTAATGCTCTCATAGACATCATCTTGTGTGTGCATCACTCTATGTCTATGGATATCCTTGTTTGTTCCTTGTGGGACTAACCCGTGTAGGTATTGAAAGTGCAACTCACTCCAAAGGATAGCTCCGAATGATCTACATCAACTTAGAGCATCCACATCTTCAACACCTACATGAAGTCATCATCGACAAAACCCAAGGTTAGTTCATCCATCTTAGGGGGGATCTCACATCTAGGGGGAGCTTTACTCTAAGAATTGAGCTAAAGCAACTCTAATGGTGTGAACACAACATCGCTTTATGTAACAGTGGTAACCCCACTTGTGCTTAAACGATGAGTATGACCTATGATCAAATGTTCTCATTTGACTCCTAAGTCAATATACTCATATATAGATGACCTAGTCATCGCCAATTTCTTGATAGATGCTAGAATTGTTTGTGCATGCTTTGCCACATATTTCATTTGTCATTTTATTGTGTGAGCATGTTGGTTGCATAATTTACTCATTCGAGGACATCCACTTGTTGTTTTGATTGGTTGGTTTCTTTTTCTCTTGCCAAGTGGATGGACAAGAATGCCTAAGAACCTTCTCTAGCTATCTATGCTCTTCTCGTCTCAAACTCTATTCATGCTGCATCACAAAGTTGATCAAGTCAGATTCGAACCACTCTGTGTGAGGAGCACTCGGAGTCCCCGATTTGTCATAGACTTAAACTTCCAAAACTTCTTTGTGCGTTTTGGTCTGACCGATTCATCCATTTCGGTCATACCGAGATCACTAAGTCGATCTAGGTTTTTAATCTCGGTGCAACCGATTTGAACTTTTCAGTCACACCGAGTTGCAGTAACTGCTTGCAGTTATGCATCTCGGTGCCACTGAGTTGTTCCACTCGGTCACACCGACATGGTCAGGCTATTTATACCCACGGGCCAAAATTTGGAAAACTTTCCGAACCTCTTCGCCCGCGCTCAGCCTGCTCTGCCTCCCTGGTGTTGGAAATATGCCCTAGAGGCAATAATAAATTGGTTATTATTATATTTCCTTTTTCATGATAATCGTTTATTATCCATGCTAGAATTGTATTGATAGGAAACTCAGATACATGTGTGGATACATAGACAACACCATGTCCCTAGTAAGCCTCTAGTTGACTAGCTCATTGATCAATAGATGGTTACGGTTTCCTGACCATGGACATTGGATGTCATTGATAACGGGATCACATCATTAGGAGAATGATGTGATGGACAAGACCCAATCCTAAGCCTAGCACAAGATCATGTAGTTCGTATGCTAAAACTTTTCTAATGTCAAGTATCATTTCCTTAGACCATGAGATTGTGCAACTCCCGGATACCGTAGGAGTGCTTTGGGTGTGCCAAACGTCACAACGTAACTGGGTGGCTATAAAGGTACACTACAGGTATCTCCGAAAGTGTCTGTTGGGTTGGCACGAATCGAGACTGGGATTTGTCACTCTGTGTAAACGGAGAGGTATCTCTAGGCCCACTCGGTAGGACATCATCATAATGTGCACAATGTGATCAAGGAGTTGATCACGGGATGATGTGTTACGGAACGAGTAAAGAGACTTGCCGGTAACGAGATTGAACAAGGTATCGGGATACCGACGATCGAATCTCGGGCAAGTATCGTACCGCTAGACAAAGGGAATTGTATACGGGATTGATTAAGTCCTTGACATCGTGGTTCATCCGATGAGATCATCGTGGAGCATGTGGGAGCCAACATGGGTATCCAGATCCCGCTGTTGGTTATTGACCGGAGAGTTATCTCGGTCATGTCTGCATGGTTCCTGAACCCGTAGGGTCTACACACTTAAGGTTCGATGATGCTAGGGTTATAGGGAAAGTATGTATGCGGTTACCGAATGTTGTTCGGAGTCCCGGATGAGATCCCGAACGTCATGAGGAGTTCCGGAATGGTCCGGAGGTAAAGATTGATATATAGGAAGTATGGTTTTGGCCACCGGAAGTGTTCCGAGCATCACCGGTAGTGTACCGGGACCACCGGAGGGGTCCGGGGGTCCACCAGGTGGGGCCACCAGCCCCGGAGGCCTACATGGGCCAATAGTGGGAAGGGACCAGCCCCTAGGTGGGCTGGGGCGCCTCCCACCAAGGCCCAAGGCGCCTCCAAGAGGGGAAGGGGGCAAACCCTAGGGCAGATGGGCCCTAAGGCCCACCCCAGGTGCACCTCCCCCTCTCCCCCTTGTAGCCGCCACCCAGATGGGATCTGGGGGCTGCCGCCACCCCTAGGAAGGGAACCCTAGGTGGGGGCGCAGCCCCTCCCCTCCCCCTATATATACTTGAGGTTTGGGGCTGCCCAAGACATGTGATTTGCTCTCCCTGTTGGCGCAGCCCTACCCCTCTCCCTCCTCGTCTCTCGTAGTGCTTGGCAAAGCCCTGCTGGAGTCCCGCGCTCCTCCACCACCACCACACCGTCGTGCTGCTGCTGGATGGAGTCTTCCCCAACCTCTCCTTCTCCCGTTGCTGGATCAAGGCGTAGGAGACGTCACCGGGCTGTACGTGTGTTGAACACGGAGGTGCCGTCCATTCGGCACTAGGATCATCGGTGATTTGGATCACGACGAGTACGACTCCATCAACCCCGTTCACTTGAACGCTTCCGCTTAGCGATCTACAAGGGTATGTAGATGCACTCTCCTTCCCCTTGTTGCTAGATTACTCCATAGATTGATCTTGGTGATGCGTAGAAAATTTTGAATTTCTGCTGCGTTCCCCAATAGTGGCATCATGAGCTAGGTCTATTGCGTAGATTCTATGCACGAGTAGAACACAAAGCAGTTGTGGGCGTTGATTTTGTCAATTTACTTGCCGTTACTAGTCTTATCTTGATTCGGCGGCATCGTGGGATGAAGCGGCCCGGACCGACCTTACACGTACTCTTACATGAGACTGGTTCCACCGACTGACATGCACTAGTTGCATAAGGTGGCTAGCGGGTGTCTGTCTCTCCCACTTTAGTCGGATCGGATTCGATGAAAAGGGTCCTTATGAAGGGTAAATAGCAATTGGCATATTACGTTGTGGTTTTTGCGTAGGTAAGAAATGTTCTTGCTAGAAACCCATAGCAGCCACGTAAAACATGCAAACAACAATTAGAGGACGTCTAACTTGTTTTTGCAGGGTATGCTATGTGATGTGATATGGCCAAGAAGAATGTGATGAATGATATGTGATGTATGAGATTGATCATGTTCTTGTAATAGGAATCACGACTTGCATGTCGATGAGTATGAAAACCGGCAGGAGCCATAGGAGTTGTCTTTATTTATTGTATGACCTGTGTGTCATTGAACAACGCCATGTAATTACTTTACTTTATTGCTAACCGATAGCCATAGTAGTAGAAGTAATAAGTTGGTGAGACAACTTCATGGAGACACAATGATGGAGATCATGATGATGGAGATCATGGTGTCATGCCGGTGATGATGATGATCATGGAGCCCTAAAGATGGAGATCAAAAGGAGCAATATGATATTGGCCATATCATGTCACTATTTGATTGCATGTGATGTTTATAATGTTTATACATCTTATTTGCTTAGAACGACGGTAGCTTAAATAAGATGATCCCTCACTAAAATTTCAAGAGAAGTGTTCTCCCTAACTGTGCACCGTTGCGAAAGTTCATCGTTTCGAAGCACCACGTGATGATCGGGTGTGATAGATTCTTACGTTCGAATACAACGGGTGTTGACAAGCCTAGCATGTACATACACGGCCTCGGAACACATGCGAAACACTTAGGTTAACTTGACGAGCCTATCATGTACAGACATGGCCTCGGAACACAAGAGACCGAAAGGTCGAGCATGAGTCGTATGGTAGATACGATCAACATGAAGATGTTCACCGATGATGACTAGTCCGTCTCACGTGGTGATCGGACATGGCTTAGTTGACTCGGATCATGTAATCACTTAGATGACTAGAGGGATGTCTATTTGAGTGGGAGTTCATAAGATGAACTTGTTTATCCTGAACATAGTCAAAAGGATTTTGCAAATTATGTCATAGCTCGCGCTTTAGTTCTACTGTTTAGATATGTTCCTAGAGAAAAATTAGTTGAAAGTTGATAGTAGCAATTATGCAGACAGTAGAAGGCTTATGTCCTTAATGCACCGCTCAGTGTGCTGAACCTCGAATGTCGTCTGTGGATGCTGCGAACATCTGACATACACGTTTTGATGACTACATGATAGTTCAGTGCATAATGCTAAATGGTTTAGAATTGAGGCACCAAAGACGTTTTTGAAACATCGTAGAACATATGAGATGTTCCAAGGACTGAAATTGGGATTTCAGGCTCGTGCCCACGTCAAGAGGTATAAGACCTCTGACGATTTTCTTAGCCTGCATAATAAGGGAGAAAAGCTCAATCTTGAGCTTGTGCTCAGATTGTCTGAGTACAACAATCACTTGAATCGAGTGGGAGTTGATCTTCCAGATGAAATAGTGATGGTTCTCCAAAGTCACTACCACCAAGCTACTAGAGCTTCGTGATGAACTATAACATATCAGGGATAGATATGATCCTTGAGCTATTCGCGACACCGCGAAAGTAGAAATCAAAAGGGAGCATCAATCGTTGATGGTTAGTAAAACCACTAGTTTCAAGAAGGGCAAGGGCAAGAAAGGGATACTTCATGGAACAACAAATCAGTTGCTGTTCTAGTGAAGAAACCCAAAGTTGAACCCAAGCCCGAGACTAAGTGCTTCTGTAATAAGGGGAACAGTCACTGAAGCAGAACCACCCTAGATACTTGGTAGATGAGAAGGCTGGCAAGGTCGACAGAAGTATATTGGATATGCATTATAATGTGTACTTTACTAGTACTCCTAGTAGCACCAGGGTATTAGATACCGGTTCGGTTGCTAAGTGTTAGTAACTCGAAACAAAAGGCTACGGAATAAATGGAGACTAGCTAAAAGGTGAGATGACGATATGTGTTGGAAGTATTTCCAAGGTTGATCAAATATCGTACGCTCCCTCTACCATCGAGATTGGTATTAAAACCTAAATAATTGTTATTTGGTGTTTGCGTTGAGCATAGACATGATTGGATTATGTCTATCGCGATATGGTTATTCATTTAAGGAGAATAATGGTTACTCTGATTATTTGAATAATACCATCCCGATCGTAGTGGTACACATTTTCATGCCAAAGGTATAAGATAGTAATGATAGTACCACACAAATGTGGCACTGCAATTTGAGTCATATTGGTATAAAACGCATGAAGAAGCTCCATGTTGATGGATCTTTGGACTCACTCATTTTTGAAAGGATTGAGACATGCGAACCATGTTTGTTGGTAGATATGCATGAAGAAACTCTATACAGATGGATCGTTTGGACTCACTTGATTTTGAATCACTTGAGACATGCAAATCATACCACATGGGCAAGATGACTGGAAAAGCCTCGTTTTCAGTAAGATGGAACAAGAAAGCAACTCGTTGGAAGTAATACATTTTGATGTGTGCAGTCCAATGAGTGCTGAGGCACGCAGTGGATATCGTTATATTCTTACTTCACAGATGATTTAAGTAGATACTGAGTATATTTACTTGATGAAACACAAGTCTGAATTATTGAGTGGTTCAAGTAATTTCAGAGTGAAGTTGAAGATCTTCATGACAAGAGGATAAAATTTCTATGATATGATCATAGAAATGAATGTCTGAGTTACGAGTTTGGCACTGTGGAAATTGTTTCACAACTAATACCGCCTGGAACACCATAGTGTGATGGTGTGTCTGAACATCATAGTTGCACCCTATTGGATATGGTGCGTACCATGATGTCTCTTATCGAATTACCACTATCGTTCATGGGTTAGACATTAGAGACAACCGCACTCACTTTAATAGGGCACCACGTAATTCCGTTGAGACGAAACCATTTGAACTATGGTTTGGAGAAACTTGAGTTGTCGTTTCTTAAAAGTTTGGGGCTGCGACGCTTATGTGAAAAAGTTTCAGGTTGATAAGCTCAAACCCAAAGCGGATAAAATGCATCTTCATAGGACACCCAAAACAGTTGGGTATACCTCCTAATTCAGATCCTAAAGCAATAGGGATTGTTTCTGGAATCGGGTCCTTTCTCGAGGAAAGGTTTCTCTCGAAAGAATTGAGTGGGAGGATGGTGGAGACTTGATGAGGTTATTGAACCGTCACTTCAACTAGTGTATAGCAGGGCACAAAGAGTTGTTCCTGTGGCACCTACACCAATTGAAGTGGAATCTTAGTTGATCATGAGACTTCAGATCAAGTCACTCCCAAACCTCGTAGGACGACAAGGATGCGTACTACTTTAGAGTGGTACGTAATCCTGTCTTTGAAGTCATGTTGCTAGACAACAATGAACCTACAAGCTATGGAGAAGCGATGGTGGGCCCAGATTCTGATAAATGGCTCGAGGCCATAAAATCCGAGAGAGGATCCATGTATGAAAACAAAGTGTAGACTTTGGCAGAACGGCTCGATGGTCGTAAGGCTGTTGAGTACAGATGGATTTTAAAAGGAAGACGGACAATGATGGTAAATGTCACCATTGAGAAAGCTCGACTTGTCGTTAAGATGTTTCCCGACAAGTTCAAGGAGACTACGATGAGAACTTTCTCACACGTAGCGATGTTAAAAGTCTGTTGGAATTATGTTAGCAGTTACTGCATTATTTATGAAATCATGCAGATAGGATGTCAAAACATTGTTTCCTCGATGATTTTCTTGAGGAAAGGCTGTATGAGATACAACCAGAAGGTTTTGTCAATCCTGAAAAAATGCAAACAAGTATGCAAAGCTCCAGCAATCCTTCTAAGGACTGGAGTAAGCATCTCGGAGTTGGAATGTACGCTTTGATGAGATGATCAAAGATTTTGGGTTTATACATAGTTTATGAGAAACTTGTATTTCCAAAGAAGTGAGTGGGAGCACTATAAAATTTCTGATGAGTATATGTTGTTGACATATTGTTGATCGGAAATGATGTAGAATTTCTGGAAAGCATATAGGGTTATTTGAAAAGTGTTTTTCAATGGAAAACCTGGATTAAGCCACTTGAGTATTGAGCATTAAGATCTATAAGGATAGATCAAAACGCTTAATAGTACTTTCAAATGAATACATACCGTGACAAGATTTTGAAGGAGTTCAAAATGGATCAGCAAAGAAGGAGTTCTTGGCTGTGTTATAAGGTGTGAACATTGAGTAAGACTCGAAACCTGACCGCGGCAGAATAGAGAGAAAGGACGAAGGTCGTCCCCTATGCTTTAGACGTAGGCTCTACAGTATGCTATGCTGTGTACCGCACCTGAAGTGTGCCTTACCATGAGTCAGTCAAGGGGTACAAGAGTGATCCAAGAATGGATCACAGGACAGCGGTCAAAGTTATCCTTAGTAACTAGTGGACTAAGGAATTTTCTCGATTATGTAGGTGGTAAAAGAGTTCGCCGTAAAGGGTTACACCGATGCAAACTTTGACACTAATCCATATTATTCTGAGTAGTAAACTGGATTCGTATAGTAGAACAGTTATTTGGAATAGCTCCAAATAGAACGTGGTAGCTGCATCTGGGAGATGACATAGAGATTTGTAAAGCACACACGAATCTAAAAGATTCAGACCCGTTGACTATAACATCTCTCACAAGCATAACATGATCAAACCCAGAACTCTTTGGGTGTTAGTCACATGGGGATGTGACCTTGAGTGTTAATCACATATCGATGTGAACTGGATTATTGACTCTAGTGCAAGTGGGAGACTGTTGGAAATATGCCCTAGAGGCAATAATAAATTGGTTATTATTATATTTCCTTGTTCATGATAATCGTTTATTATCCATGCTAGAATTGTATTGATAGGAAACTCAGATACATGTGTGGATACATAGACAATACCATGTCCCTAGTAAGCCTCTAGTTGACTAGCTCGTTGATCAATAGATGGTTACGGTTTCCTGACCATGGACATTGGATGTCGTTGATAACAGGATCACATCATTAGGAGAATGATGTGATGGACAAGACCCAATCCTAAGCCTAGCGCAAGATCATGTAGTTCGTATGCTAAAACTTTTCTAATGTCAAGTATCATTTCCTTAGACCATGAGATTGTGCAACTCCCGGATACCGTAGGAGTGCTTTGGGTGTGCCAAACGTCACAACGTAACTGGGTGGCTATAAAGGTACACTACAGGTATCTCCGAAAGTGTCTGTTGGGTTGGCACGAATCGAGACTGGGATTTGTCACTCCGTGTAAACGGAGAGGTATCTCTGGGCCCACTCGGTAGGACATCATCATAATGTGCACAATGTGATCAAGGAGTTGATCACGGGATGATGTGTTACGGAACGAGTAAAGAGACTTGCCGGTAACGAGATTGAACAAGGTATCGGGATACCGACGATCGAATCTCGGGCAAGTATCGTACCGCTAGACAAAGGGAATTGTATACGGGATTGATTAAGTCCTTGACATCGTGGTTCATCCGATGAGATCATCGTGGAGCATGTGGGAGCCAACATGGGTATCCAGATCCCGCTGTTGGTTATTGACCGGAGAGTTATCTCGGTCATGTCTGCATGGTTCCCGAACCCGTAGGGTCTACACACTTAAGGTTCAATGACGCTAGGGTTATAGGGAAAGTATGTACGCGGTTACCGAATGTTGTTCGGAGTCCCGGATGAGATCCCGGACGCCGCGAGGAGTTCCGGAATGGTACGGAGGTAAAGATTGATATATAGGAAGTATGGTTTTGACCACCGGAAGTGTTCCGGGCATCACCGGTAGTGTACCGGGACCACCGGAGGGGTCCGGGGGTCCACCAGGTGGGGCCACCAGCCCCGGAGGCATACATGGGCCAATAGTGGGAAGGGACCAGCCCCTAGGTGGGCTGGGGCGCCTCCCACCAAGGCCCAAGGCGCCTCCAAGAGGGGAAGGGGGCAAACCCTAGGGCAGATGGGCCCTAAGGCCTACCCCAGGTGCGCCTCCCCCTCTACCCCTTGTGGCCGCCACCCAGATGGGATCTAGGGGCTGCCGCCACCCAGATGGGATCTGGGGGCTGCCGCCACCCCTAGGGAGGGAACCCTAGGTGGGGGTGCAGCCCCTCCCCTCCCCCTATATATACTTGAGGTTTGGGGCTGCCCAAGACATGTGATTTGCTCTCCCTGTTGGCGCAACCCTACCCCTCTCCCTCCTCGTCTCTCGTAGTGCTTGGCAAAGCCCTGCTGGAGTCCCGCGCTCCTCCACCACCACCACGCCGTCGTGCTACTGCTGGATGGAGTCTTCCCCAACCTCTCCTTCTCACCTTGCTGGATCAAGGCGTAGGAGACGTCACCGGGCTGTACGTGTGTTGAACACGGAGGTGTCGTCCGTTCGGCACTAGGATCATCGGTGATTTGGATCACGACGAGTACGACTCCATCAACCCCATTCACTTGAACGCTTTCGCTTAGCGATCTACAAGGGTATGTAGATGCACTCTCCTTCCCCTCATTGCTAGATTACTCCATAGATTGATCTTGGTGATGCGTAGAAAATTTTGAATTTCTGCTACGTTCCCCAACACCTGGGTCTCCGTATCGTCCTCCTCGTCGCCAGCCGCCTTCAGTCGCTGGTCTCTGCCGCCGTCAACGGGATCGTCTCCGCCATTGCCGCCGTAGCGAGTCCATCGCCGAACTAGGGTATGGACTTGATCTTTGTGTTGTTCTCACTCTGATTCCCCAGCACATTGTTTTGCCATGTATCTTGCCACGATTGAGATCACTCTATCCAATGAAAACACTCCATAGTTTAGTTGTGGATTGAAAATTTAGGGTTAGGTTTCCGCCGAAACCATCTCAGACCGACCGAGTTGTTGAAATCGGTTCCACCGATTTGGCTCAGGCCATTGCACATGTGATTCTCGGTCTGACCGAGAATTGCAAATTGGTGTGACCGATTTCGAGTCTTTGTGAAACCCTAGCAGTCTCGGTGCCACCGAACAGTGACTCGGTCTGACCGAGTTCACTAGTTTAGGTTCCAACAGCTGCTTCGGTATCACCAAGATTTCAAATCGGTAGATCCGAAATGCTTTCTGTGGAAAACTAAAACTAAGTTTTGATTCATTCTTTTGCAAAAACCTCTGCACTTCATGATGCTCATCCACTCTACCTCGTCTATAATCTATTCATAGGGTCTGCTGTCAGTGTTTGCATCATGTCAGATCAGAGCGACAGTTAGAACAAGTCTGTGGAGCAAGTGAACTTGAGTGAGGGCACTAGTCCCTCTAGAAGCTTTGATGAAGGAAGCAGAAGTACCCCCAGCAACTTGCCTAAGGCAGCCACTAGGACCAGAAAGAAGAAAACCTCAAATTCACAGGATGAGGACTATGTGCCTACTGAGGAACAGGCCACCTCAAAGAGGAAAGTCCTGAAAAAGGAATATGGCACAGCTGCTGCCACTAAGCCAGGGATGAAGCAAAAGGTTGTTGCCAAGAGAGCTCCCATGTCAAAAGCCAGAACATCCACTCAAGAGACTTTGGGATCTGCACCCAAAGAGCAGGTTGTGGCAGAAAAGAAAAGAAAGGAAATGGTCAAGAAGACCACTGCCAGAGTGCTTGGGAGATCTTCAATAATGAAAGACTCTAAAGAAGAGGAAGAGGAAGAGGATGCAGCACCAGCACCCAAAGCTCAAAAGCTTATGGGAGATGCTATAAGGGCAGGGGTTGTTCCATCTAAGCCTAAGACTGCTCCTAAGACTGCTGCTCCAGCTGCTCCAAAACCCGAAACTGCACCCAAGAGGACCACCAGGAACATCCCTGCCGAGGAGAAGAACAAGGCCCCAGTGCCTCAAGCTGTTGAAGAAGAAGATGATACTGTCGTGTTAAGGAAGTTGAAGCCCCAAATTCCAGACCACAATGATGCTCATCCAGTTGCAGAGAACATGAAAATCAGGAAGGATTTTGGTCTAAGGCTATGGAGAGAGTCTGATCCATATGCCACCAGGAGAAGGACTGATGTGGACTACATGTTCCATACAAAGGAACAACAGGACTTCTATGAGACTATCTTACTTGACAAGAAGCCCATAGTGTGTGACATGAGATGGGTCGATTGGACATTCATTGAGGAAAATTAGGATCACTTCCCTGGTGTATATGACAACTTCAAGGCTTGTGGAATTGATGAGTTTGTGTCTCAGAAGCTCACAAAGTGGAATGATGAGCTCATCATACAGTTCTACTCCACAGCTCATTTCTACCCAGATGGAAGGATTGTGTGGATGTCTGAAGGCACTAGGTACCAGTCAACAGTTGCAGAATGGGCTCAGTTGATCAATGCCCTAGAAGAACAAGAAGATGACTTGGATGTATACGCCAAGAAGAAGAAGGATCACAACACCATGGCACACATGTACAAAGAGATCCCAGATGCTGCTCTTGAGACACACAAGTTTGGATCAGTACATTACCTTTTATCAGGCTTGCCAACAATCAACTGGATCCTCAGGCACACTCTCTTGCCAAAGTCAGGTGATCACAAGATGATCAGAGGCCATGCAATTAACTTGCTTCACATATTTGACATGCCTCAAAAGTTCAAAGTCATGAGCCTAATTGTGGAAACCATTAAGAGAACAACTGCAGATCAGAAGAGGAGTTGTGGGTATGCCCCACAGATCCAGGAGCTAATCAACTCCAAGATGGGCACTGGCACATATCTCCTGGACAAGGAACACATGCCCATCTACCCAGACTTTGAGGACAACACTATGGTGATGGATGAGAATGAACCATCTTCTGTGCAAGCACAAGCCAAGAAGGAGAAGGCAAGGGCTGAAAAGGCTGCAAAGATGTCAACCATGGATGAGGCATCTCAGTATCTTCTGAAGAGCAAGCAAGATCAGCTTGGCTACTTGATTGCCTCCACTCTGAGGATTGAGAAGGGATTGGCTACCCTGACTCAAAACCAGGAGAGCTTGGAGAGGATCGTGGAGCAGAAGTTCTATGACTTAGATGTGAAGGTCACTGAGATCCAGTCAGTCGTTGAGCAACTTCAGGATGAAGTGCAAGAGAAGAAGGGCAAGTCTACCATTGATCCTTTTGCTAGATTGCCCAGAGGTCAGAGATCTGCTGCAGTGCCTGTTCCAGACACCAGAGCAACTTCATCTGCACCAGCTACAGCTTCAGTGCCACCAGCTACAGCACCTACTCCACCAGCTCCATCTACATCGACTGACGCCTTCGTCCTTGGAGTTCTGTCTACACCACCACCACCTGAAGACCAAGCCTGAGTGACGATTTAGCACTATGCATTTTTATGAACTTTTTGGTAACTTGTTGCCAAAGGGGGAGAAAATGTATAGATCATAGGCTTCGAGAGAGAGTGTTGCTTTTGTTCTCTCTTGTGTTTCTCCTTGGTGGTTGAACTTTATTATTTGCTTGGTTGAGATACTTTATGCTTGTGTGTGATACTTGGATGATCATGTGTTTGATCATATGCTACCTTTATGCTTGTTGGATGACATTATCCTTTTATATTCCATATGATCACCCACTTTGCTTGGAGATGAGTGCATGTATTTTAATTATTATCATTTTGAGCGCTCCACCAAGATGTATGTGACATGGAAGAGTAACCCACGATCCTAACTCTTTGTGCATTTGCAGTCCAAAGCAAATCTTAAACTATGCACAAATTTAGGGGGAGCTCTTGCTTTTCACATACTTCTCAAAGCAACAATGTTTTTCACTCTTATTATCATTTGTCGAAGCTTTGATCTATATGTTGTCAGCAACTACCAAAAGGGGGGAGATTGAAAGTGCAACTATCCCTAGGTGGTTTTGGTAATTCCTAACAACATATAGCTCATTGAGCTAAGGCTATTTCAAGATTAATATCTCAGGAAAGCTCAATGATTGGCATGGCATGGATGAGAAAAGTGGACCCCTCAAAATGCTAAGGACAAAGGATTGGCTCAAGCTCAAAGCTCTACATTTTCCATTTTAGTGATCCAAGATCACATTGAGTCTATAGGAAAAGCCAATACTATCAAGGAGGGATGAGGTGTTGCTTAATGAGGTTCTTGCTCAAAATGCTTAGTGATATGCTCCAAAGCCCTCAACTACTTTCTCACATCCACATATGACCTAAACCAAAAGTCAAACTCGGCCCCACTGATTCTTCCTATCCGGCGCCACCGAGTTTCAAATGTCATAGCCACTACCACAAACCCTAGGCAAACCAGTCTCACCGATAGGGATCTCGGTCTCACTGAGATGGAGTTGTAATCTCTCTGTTTCCCTTCATAACATTTCGGTCTCATCGAGATGAGCGATCGATCCCACCGAGATTGCAATGTAAACTCTCCGTTTTCCCTTCGTAATGTTTCGGTCTCAGTGTAATGAGCGATCGGTCCCACCGAGTTTACCTGATCAACTCTCTAGTTACCTTATTACCAAAATCGGTCTCACCGAGTTTGTGTAATCGGTCTCACCAAGATTACGTTATGCCCTAACCCTAATCATATCGGTCCTACCGAGTTGCATGTTGGTCCCACCAAAAACCCTAACGGCCACTAGCTTTGCTGAATCGGTCCGACCGAGTTTAACCATTCGGTCCCACCGAGATTGGGAAGTTATGTGTAACGGTTAGATTTTGTGTGGAGGCTGTATATACCCCTCCACCACCTCTTCAGTCGTGGAGAGAGCCATCAGAACGAACCTACACTTCCAACTCACTTTTTCTGAGAGAGAACCACCTACACTTGTGTTGAGACCAAGATATTCCATTCCTACCATATGAATCTTGATCTCTAGCCTTCCCCAAGTTGCTTTCCACTCAAATCTTCTTTCCACCAAATCCAAATCCTGTGAGAGAGAGTTGACTGTTGGGGAGACTATCATTTGAAGCACAAGAGCAAGGAGTTCATCATCAACACACCATTTGTTACTTCTTGGAGAGTGGTGTCTCCTAGATTGGCTAGGTGTCACTTGGGATCCTCCAACAAGATTGTGGAGTTGAACCAAGGAGTTTGTAAGGGCAAGGAGATCGCCTACTTCATGAAGATCTACCGCTAGTGAGGCAAGTCCTTCGTGGGCGATGGCCATGGTGGGATAGACAAGGTTGCTTCTTTGCGGACCCTTCGTGGGTGGAGCCCTCCATGGACTCGCGCAACCGTTACCCTTTGTGGGTTGAACTCTCCATCAACGTGGATGTACGATAGCACCACCTATCGGAACCACGACAAAAACATCCGTGTCTCCAATTGCGTTTGAATCCTCCAAACCCTTCCCTTTACATTCTTGCAAGTTGCATGCTTTACTTTCCGCTGCTCATATACTCTTTGCATGCTTGCTTGAATTGTATTAAGATTGCTTGACTTGTCCAAAGTTGCTAAAATCTGCCAAGAACTAAAATTGGTAAAAGGCTAGATTTTTATTTGGTCAAGTAGTCTAATCACCCCCCTATAGACATACTTTCGATCCTACAGCAATGCACCTTCTACCTTTCAAAGATGTATGACTGCAATATTCTCTGACTTTTGTGAAAAGATTGTTGAGGTTTTCATGGATGATTTCTCCATTTACAGAACTTCCTTTGATGATTGCTTAAGCAAACTTGATCGAGTTTTGGAGAGATGTGAAGAAACTAATCTTGTCTTGAATTGGGAGAAGTGTCACTTTATGGTTAATGAAGGTATTGTCTTGGGGCATAAAATTTCTAAAAGATGTATTGAAGTTGATAAAGCTAAAGTTGATGCTATTGAAAAGATGTCGTGTCCTAAGGACATTAAAGGTATAAGAAGCTTCCTTGGGCATGCCGATTTTTATAGGAGGTTCATTAAGGACTTCTCTAAAATTTCTCGGCCTCTGACTAATCTCTTACAAAAAGATGTTCCTTTTGTCTTTGATGATGACTGTGTAGAAGCATTTGAAATACTTAAGAAAGCTTTGGTTTCTGCACCTATTGTTCAGCCTCCTGATTGGAATTTACCATTCCAAATTATGTGTGATGCTAGTGATTATGCTGTATGGGGCTATTCTAGGACGAAGAGTTGATAAGAAACTAAATGTTATTCAATATTCTAGTAAGACTCCAAATAGTGCTCAAAGAAATTATGCTACTACTGAAAAAGAATTTTTAGCAGTTGTGTTTACTTGTGATAAGTTCTGACCTTATATTGTTGATTCCAAAGTAACTGTTCACACTGATCATGCTGCTATTAAATATCTTATGGAAAAGAAAGATGTTAAACCTAGACTTATTAGATGGGTTCTCTTGCTACAAGAATTTGACTTGCATATTATTGATAGAAAGGGAGCCGAGAACCCCGTTGCAGACAACTTGTCTAGGTTAGAGAATGTTCTTGATGACCCACTACCTATTGATGATAGCTTTCCTGATGAACAATTAGCTGTCATAAATGCTTCTCGTACTGCTCCATGGTATGCTGATTATGCTAATTATATTGTTCCTAAGTTTATACCACCTAGTTTCACATACCAGCAAAAGAAAAAGTTCCAAATGGTAAATTGATGATAGCTAATTATATTATGTGTAATACTTCTG
Organism: Triticum dicoccoides; assembly: GCF_002162155.2. NCBI lineage: Eukaryota > Viridiplantae > Streptophyta > Magnoliopsida > Poales > Poaceae > Triticum > Triticum dicoccoides. The sequence continues at coordinate 309,696,358 of NC_041388.1, read as the reverse complement.
TTGTAGTTGCGGATGCTTGCAATAGGGGTTAATCATAAGTGGGATGCTTGTCCAAGGAAGGACAGTACCCAAGCACCGGTCCACCCACATATCAAATCAAAGTACCGAACGCGAATCATATGAGCGTGATGAAAACTAGCTTGACGATAATTCCCATGTGTCCTCGGGAGTGCTTTCCTATATATAAGAATTTGTCCAGGATTATCCTTTGCTACAAAAAGGATTGGGTCATCTTGTTGCACCTTATTTACTTTTATTACATGTTACCAGTTACCAATTACCTTATCACAAAACTATCTGTTACCGATAATTTCAGTGCTTGCAGAGAATACCTTACTGAAAACTTCTTATCATTTCCTTGTGCTCCTAGTTGGGTTCGACACTCTTACTTATCGAAAAGGCTACGATAGATCCCCTACACTTGTGGGTCATCAGGGTGGCGCACCCCCCACCCTTGTGGGGCCCTTGCAGCTCCACCGACCTACTTATTTCGCCTATATATACTCTTATACCCTGAAACCTTCGGGGAGAACAATGAAACACCTTTTCCACCGCCGCAACCTTCTGTACCCGTGAGATCCCATCTTGGGGCCTTTTCCGGCAATCTGCCGGAGGGGGATTCGATCACGGAGGGCTTCTACATCAACACCTTCTGTACCCGTTATGATGTATGAGTAGTTTACCACAGACCTTCGGGTCCATAGTTATTAGCTAGATGGCTTCTTCTCTCTCTTTGGATCTCAATACAAAGTTCTCCTCGATCTTCTTGGAGATCTATTCGATGTAACTCTTTTTGCGGTGTGTTTGCCGAGATCCGATGTATTGTGGGTTTAAGAACTTGATTATCTATGAATATTATTTGATTCTTCTCTAAATTCTTATATGCATGATTTGATATCTTTGCAAGTCTCTTCGAATTATCGGTTTAGTTTGGCCTACTAGATTGATCTTTCTTGCAATGGGATAAGTGCTTAGCTTTGGGTTCAATCTTGCGGTGCTCGATCCTAGTGACAGAAAGGGAAACGACACGTATTGTATTGTTGCCATCGAGGATAAAAAGATGGGGTTTATATCATATTGCTTGAGTTTATCCCTCTACAGCATGTCATCTTGCCTAATGCATTATTCCGTTCTTATGAACTTAATACTCTAGATGCATGCTGGATAGCAGTCGATGTGTGGAGTAATAGTAGTAGATGCAGAATCATTTCGGTCTACTTGTCACAGACGTGATGCCTATATTCATGATCATTGCCTTAGATATCATCATAACTATGCGCTTTTCTATGAATTGCTCGGCAGTAATTTGTTCACCCACCGTAATACATGCTATCTTGAGAGAAGCCACTAGTGAAACCTATGGCCCCCGGGTCTAATTTACATCATATAAGTTTCCGATCTACAATTCTAGTTTACTATTTATTTTGCAATCTTTATTTTCCAATCTATACCACAAAAATACCAAAAATATTTATCTTGTTATCTCTATCAGATCTCACTTTCGTAAGTGACTGTGAAGGGATTGACAACCCATTTATCGCGTTGGTTACGAGATTCTTGTTTGTTTGTGCAGGTACTAGGTGACTTGCGTGTAGTCTCCTACTGTATTGATACCTTGGTTCTCAAAAACTGAGGGAAATACTTACGCTACTTTGCTGCATCACCCTTTGCTCTTCAAGGGAAAACCAACGCATGCTCAAGAGGTAGCAGTAGTCCACCCTCGGGGCTGAGGGTTTGTACCAGTAGCTATGTGTTTAATCTCTCTCTCTCTCTCGTGTTCTTGAGATGTCACGATCTTGATATATCGTGGGCTTTGTTAATATAGTCGGATCATATGGTGTTTTTCCCTCTCTATCTTGTTGTGATGAATTGAGTTTTTTCCCTTTGAGATTTCATTGTTATCGGATTGAATACTTTTATGGATTTGAGAAGACTTGATATATGTCTAGCAATTGTATACTCATGGTGACAATGGGGTATCGTATTAATTCACTTGATATATGTTTTGTCACTTGATACGTCTCCAATTAATGGGTGTTTTTTAATTTTTGATTGTTCCATGCTATTATATTATCTATTTTGGATGTTTAATGGGTTTATTATGCACTTCTATATTATTTTTGGGACTAACCTATTAACCGGAGGCCCAGTGCCAGTTGTTTTTTTTGCTTATTTCAGTGTTTCACAGAAAAGGAATATCAAACGGAATCCAAACGGAATGAAATCTTTGCGAGGATCTTTTTTGGAACAAACGCAATCCAGGAGACTTGGAGGGGAGGTCAAGGAAGCAACGAGGCAGCCACGAGGTAGGGCGGCGCACCCAGGAGGGCCAGGCGCGCCCCCACCCTCGTGGGCCCCTCGTAGCTCCACCGACCTACTTCCTTTGCCTACATATACTCTTATACCCTGTAAACATCCAGGGGAGCCACGAAACCACTTTTCCACCGCGGCAACCTTCTGTACCCGTGAGATCCCATATGGGGACCTTTTTCGGTGATCTGCCGGAGGGGGATTCGATCACGGAGGGCTTCTACATCAACAGCATAGCCTCTCCGATGATGTGTGAGTAGTTTACCACAGACCTTCGGGTCCATGGATATTAGCTAGATGGCTTCTTCTCTCTCTTTGGATCTCAATACAAAGTTCTCCTCGATGTTCTTGGAGATCTATTTGATGTAATTCTTTTTGTGGTGCGTTTGCCGAGATCTGATGAATTGTGGGTTTATGATTAAGATTATCTATGAACAATATTTGATTCTTCTCTAAATTCTTATATGCATGATTTGATATCTGTGCAAGTCTCTTCGAATTATCAGTTTGGTTTGGCCTACTAGATTGATCTTTCTTGCAATGGGAGAAGTGCTTAGCTTTGGGTTCAATCTTGCGGTGTCCTTTCCCAGTGACAGCAGGGGCAGCAAGGCATGTATTGTATTATTGCCATCGAGGATAAAAAGATGGGGTTTATATCATATTCCTTGAGTTTATCCCTCTACATCATGTCATCTTGCCTAATGCGTTACTCTGTTCTTATGAACTTAATACTCTAGATGCATGCTGGATAGCGGTCGATGTGTGGAGTAATAGTAGTAGATGGAGAATCGCTCCGGTCTACTTGACACGGACGTGATGCCTATATTCATGATCATGCCTAGATATCATCATAACTATGCACTTTTCTACCAATTGCTCGATAGTAATTTGTTCACCCACCGTAATATATGCTATCTTGAGAGAAGCCACTAGTGAAACCTATGGCCCCGGGTCTACTTTACATCATATAAGTTTCCAATCTACAATTCTAGTTTACTATTTATTTTGCAATCTTTACTTTTCAATCTATACAACAAAAATACCAAAAAAAATTTATCTTATTATCTTTATCAGATCTCACTTTCGTAAGTGACCGTGAATGGATTGACAACCCCTTTATCGCGTCGGTTGCGAGGTTCTTGTTTGTTTGTGCAGGTACTAGGCGACTTGCGTGTAGTCTCCTACTGGATTGATACCTTGGTTCTCAAAAAATGAGGAAAATACTTACGCTACTTTGCTACATCACCCTTTCCTCTTCAAGGGAAAACCAATGCATGCTCAAGAGGTGATGACCCACAAGTATAGGGGATCTATCATAGTCCTTTCGATAAGTAAGAGTGTCGAACCCAATGAGGAGCAGAAGGAAATGATAAGCGGTTTTCAGCAAGGTATTCTCTGCAAATTGGTAACGAGCAACAAGTAACAAAAGTAAATAAAGTGCAGCAAGGTGTCCCAATCCTTTTTGTAGCAAAGGACAAGCCTGGACAAATTCTTATATAGAGAAAAGCGCTCCCGAGGACACATGGGAATTATCGTCAAGCTAGTTTTCATCACGTTCATATGATTCGCATTCGGCACTTTGATAATTTGGTATGTGGGTGGACCGGTGCTTGGGTACTGCCCTTACTTGGACAAGCATCCCACTTATGATTAACCTCTATTGCAAGCATCCGCAACTACAACAAAAGTATTAAGGTAAACCTAACCATAGCATGAAACATATGGATCCAAATCAGCCCCTTACGAAGCAACGCATAAACTAGGGTTTAAGCTTCTGTCACTCTAGCAACCCATCATCTACTTATTACTTCCCAATGCCTTCCTCTAGGCCCAAATAATGGTGAAGTGTCATGTAGTCGACGTTCACATAACACCACTAGAGGAGAGACAACATACATCTCATCAAAATATCGAACGAATAGCAAATTCACATGACTACTAATAGCAAGACTTCTCCCATGTCCTCAGGAACAAACGCAACTACTCACAAAGCATATTCATGTTCATAATCAGAGGAGTATTAATATGCACATAGGATCTGAACATATGATCTTCCACCAAATAAACCAACTAGCATCAACTACAAGGAGTAATCAACACTAATAGCAACCTACAGGTACCAATCCCGGACTTAGAGACAAGAATTGGATACAAGAGATGAAATAGGGTTTGAGAGGAGATGGTGCTGGTGAAGATGTTGATGGAGATTGGCCCCCTCCCGATGAGAGGAGTGTTGGTGATGACGATGGTGATGATTTCCCCCTCCCGGAGGGAAGTTTCCCCGGCAAAACAGCTCCGCCGGAGCCCTTATTGGTTCCGCCAAGGTTCCGCCTCGTGGCGGTGGAGTCTCATCCCGAAAGTTGGCTTATCATTTTTTCCTCATCGAAAGACTCCATATAGCAGAAGATGGGCATCGGAGGGCCACCAGGTGGCCCACGAGGCAGGGGGCGCGTCCAGGGGGTAGGGTGCGCCCCCACCCTCGTGGGTAGGGTGTGGCCCCCCTCCGGAACTTCTTGCACTCAGTATTTTATATATATATTGAAAATGACTTCCATGAAGTTCCAGGACTTTTGGAGCTGTGCAGAATAGGTCTCTAATATTTGCTCCTTTTCCAGCCCAGAATCCCATCTGTCGGCATTCTCTCTCTTTACGTAAACCTTGTAAAATAAGAGAGAATAGGCATAAGTATTGTGACATAATGTGTAATAACAGCCCATGATGCAATAAATATCGATATAAAAGCAATAAAGCATGATGCAAAATGGATGTATCAAGAGGTAGCAACACTCAACTCACGGATTCCCGAGGTGACATTGGGGTAATTTATGCATAGGGATTGATGCACGTTCTTGTCTTTGTTTCTCGAGTAGAAATCTTAGGGTACTCTTTGAAATTCTTTGTGTTGGATTGAATATTATGAATTCGAATTTGCTTTGGTGTTATTTTAGTACGAACTCTTGGATAGATCGACCGGAAAGAATAGCTTCGTGTTATTTTACTACGAACTCTAGGATAGATTGATCGAAAATAATAGCTTCGTGTTATTTTACTACGAACTCTAGGATAGATTGATCGAAAAGAATAGCTTTGAGGTGGTTTCGTACCCTACAAACAATTATGTCTTATGTTCTCCGCTAGATAGGAACTTTGGAGTGATTCTTCGTCGCACGTTGAGGGACGGTTATATGATCCAATTATATTAGCACTGTTGAGAGGTTGCACTAGTGAAAGTATGGACCCTAGGCCTCATTTTCAAGCATTGCAATACTATTTTTGTGCCCGTTTACTATTTGCTACCTTGTTGTTTTTATTTATTCAGATTATAAAAATATATTTCTAGCATCAATATTACACTTTTATCACAATCTCTTCGCCGAACTAGTGCACCTATACAATTTGCCATTGTATTGGGTGTGTTGGGGACACAAGAGACTTTTTATTATTTGGTTGCAGGGTTGTTTGAGAGAGACCATCTTCATCCTACGCCTCCCACGGATTGATAAACCTTAGGTCATCCACTTGGGGGAAAATTTCTACTATCCTACAAAACTCTGCGCTTGGAGGCCCAACACGTGTCTACAAGAATAAAGTTGCATAGTAGACATCAGTTCCCAGGTGCACTTGTCGGCCACTCTGATGTGTTGTTGATGGGCAATGAGGAGGTCAATGTGGAGGCTAATTGTCGGTCTATGCAACTCACTGTGCTAGTATTCACTGAAAATGGGGTAAACTTGGAAAATTAAGCTATCTACATGACATGCACAATTAGCATCAAAATAGGGGAAAACACTAAATGAGGTAAAATGTGACACAAGCTTATTTCAATGGGTTATAAATTGAGATTTTTTGCCGAGTGAGATAATATCAGTCACAAATGTGAAACTTGGGGTAAAAGGGTAATTATCTTAATACTATAAAATTCGGCTCGGGGAACTTTTAGAAAATGCATTTAGGACTTGGTTCTATTTCTTTTTGTGCAAAGCTCCTTGGATGTGTTTTTACCACAATTTTTTGTAGGTTCTGTTTCTTTTTGTGCAGAGCTCTTCGGATGCGTTTTTACCACAATTTTTTGTACCCTCCTTACAAACACGAGGATGCCAACAAAATTAGTATTTTAAAATTTTGTTGTTATATCTTTTTGAATTTACTGCTTACACCCGGTAGATGAGCCTTTTTTGCGGGCAAGGGTAGATGAGTCTAGCATGGATTAGAACATCTCCAATAGAAGATGTAAAATGCAGCACTCGCACTCAGAAAAAATTTTAGGCCCCAAAAAAGTTGGCTTTAGGGCACCATTTTTTTCTGCTATAGCAGATGTTGTAAGATAGGGCATGAGATTTCCCCTGTCATAGTATATGACGCAAAATAGGGCTCCGACTACGTTTTCTTCCCCACATTTGCATACACATTGAAACAAAACTTTACAAGATCATCACACATAATCAACAACATATCAAATTGTACTTCAAATCCACGTATCGAATGCAAAATTGAAGCATAGCATAGTTCAAGACAAACAAAACCATAGTTCATGCAAACACACCACGATCATATAAGAATGGTTAGGCACTCAGATTTCATTGCCTCTATTGCCATCACTTGGAGTTGCATGATCTGCATGGTTCGTTGGCACCATTGGTACTATTGGAACCCAAGGTTCCTCCCATGCCATCCATGCCGCCACCTCATGCCATCTTGTATGCCTCTTCCCATGGAACCACCAACACCACCCATGCCTCCTCCCATGGCACCCATGAAGCCTCGCATGCCACCTCACACGACACTCATGAAGCCTCCCATGGCACCCATGAAGCCTTCTATGCCACCTCACATGCCTGCACCATGCCTCCTCCCATGTTGCCACCTATGGCACCCATGTCGATACCAATGGCACCATGCCTCCTCCCATGTATCCTCCCATCGACCTCTCATCACCAACACGACGTATGCCTTGTTGCTTCTCATCAAGACTACATGCGTCCATGAACATAAACTTTTGCTCTTGTTCCAATGTTTTTGTTTTTTTCCTTCCATGGTCACATTCCTTTCCTCGCCCACGTGCTTCAACTCCTCGGATGCCGCCAGCCTCTCCTCGGATGTAACATTCCTCTCCTCGACCGCTGCACTTCACTCGTCGGCTGGTGACCTCTCCTCCATTTCTTTGATCTTCATAGCTTCTCTTTCTCCGACCATCTCTTTTATTGCATTCATGATGGCGTCTAATGGTTCCTTCATATCATTGTCTTCGGCCTTCATGCCTTTTTTGCCATTCCTTATTCCACCAGGCTTTCTCGTATGAGAAACCGAGTTGGGAGTGGAGATTTGTTTTCCTTCTTCGCCACTTGATACATCATCACCACCACCACCACCACCACCACCACCACCACCAATCATTGTTACATTTCCATCCAAGCCATCTGAGTTATTCTTATTAAGAACTTCACATGCCTCTCGGTTCTTCCACTTCTCCTCATTTTCAAGCTCATTCCAATAATGATGCAAGTGAATGACTTGCCTTTCTTCCTTTTTGCCTTTTCATCTTCCTTTGAACAGACTATCCAATGAAACTATTTGAGACTTTTGAGATATATTTTATGTGTGATTTATAGCTATGTATGCTTTCCAATCTATGAGTCTTCTTTGACCAATTAGATGAGTAGATCTTCAGAGAGAGTGGTGCATAGTAGTGGGTTCAATCTTGTAGTGTCCTTACTCTGTGACAGGAGCAGTTCGAAAGCACATATTTTATTGTTGCTATTAAGAATAAAACGACATGGTTTGAACATATTGAGTGGTCTTACATTGTCTATATTATGTCATCTTGCTTAAAGCATTACTTTGTTTGTCATGAACTTAATACTTTGAGATGCATGCTGAATAGCGGTCTTGGGATGGAATAATAGTAGTAGATGCAATTGGATTAACGATCTACTTGTCATGGACGTAATGCCTATGTATGAATCATGCCATGAAGAACCATAATCATAACTATGCGCAATTCTGTCAATTGCATAGCGGTACTTTGTTTACCACTAGTGTTATGCTTGTGAGAGAGATGCCTCTAGTGAACCTATGTCCCCGGGTCCAATTCTCCATCATTACTAAAAACTCGCGATTGCTCGCTCTTTTATTTACTTTTATTTTATTTTATTTGCATACCTATCACTATCAGATTTAATTCTTGTAATTGGCGAGAACAAATGAATTGATAACCCTCTTGCCTTTGTTGGGTGCAAGCATTTGCTTTTTGTGTATGCATGTACCATTCACGTTGTTTGTGTGGCGTATTCTTTTGATTTGATAAACCTTGGCTCTTAACTGAGGGAAATACTATCTACTATTATAGTGGTTCAAAATCTACCACAAGTAGCACATGCATTGAAGAACTCTTTGATACACTATGAATAAGTGTTCGTTGGTTGGTCGGTACCGATGACCGCATCAATGCTAACTTACCTCCGTGCTAGACATAGCAACATGTCTTCATTTACTTGACAGTTTGTTGTTCTTCCATTTGGTGTTGAATAAAAAAAACTCATCGTCCATATTATATCGTGTGTCATATTCTTGAGAGCGAGTTCCTCAAGAGACAAAATCTTGCCATGCAACATTCGCATAGTGCTAAAGAGTTTCATCACCGAGACTACACACACCAAATTTGAATAATTCAGACACACATCACATCACAATTGCATTCAGAAGATAGAATTTGTGGCCCTAAAAAAGATAGAATATGTGACAAATATAACCTTTGAGACATTTCCTTGAACATGTTGTGCACGTCGGTGGCCGTGGCGACGAGTGATGCTGGTTCCTCCTCCTCGAATGGTGGCGGGACGAAACTAGGAGCAACGGAGGCCACCACCAGATCAGCCATTGCCGCGGCCTTGCTCTTCTTTGCATGTGGGGCACCCGACGTTGGATCATGTTGCAGCCTCTTGCCGTCGGTGTCGTCTATGGCTTCGGGGGAGGGGAGCTTTGCTCTTGGGAGCGACGACATGGCCGACGCATCCTACCAGCCATGACAACGACTCATGGGGTCGCAAACACTTGTCGACGGACATTGGAAGCCGTAGGTTTGGTGACGGCTGGAACCACCAGATGAGAAGCTGTGGGTGCAGCGACGAGGATGACGGGATTGGCGGTCGGGTCAGTGATGCTGTCCATGGCCACACATGTGAAGTTTCAGCTGGTAGTTGGGCAGTCATGCGCTACAGGATTTGTTTTACGACAGCGGGGTTGTTGGCTTGTTGCTGCAAAAAATGAGACCGCCATTTTTTTACAACATAAGATAAAGACAGGGTAAGAAATTTTTATGGGATATGGCAACAATTTTTCTTTAAACACAAGACATGAATATTGTTGGGATGATTCCACCGCAAAGTATCTATCCACATGAGCTAAACTCAGTATGCGACATAAGGGCTTGACCAATGCATAGCCTCGGGATGATGCTTCGCATGCCATGTAGAATCGGATGTTAGGAAATGTAGGTTTGGATGGGGAAGCGAAATCCTTTGCAGGAGGCGGATGCTTGGAGAGAAAAAGTATGTCCGGTATAAAAAACTAAAAAGAGTTAAAGTGAAGAGTAGAGAAGCATATGTACTAGAGTCTTTATTTACTATTCTTTGATAAGGCCCACTAGTGGTACTAGCTTGCATCGGGGAGAAAAAATCAATTTGAATACAAAAAGCAGAGTTGGTGATGATGATGTGCCTGCCATCCTGCAATATAGGCCGTCCGATCTATATCTAACGAATATGAAGGAAATTATGACAATTTACCCGCACTCCTCTCCATATTTGCGGATACGAACTTTCCTCGTTCATCCTTTTCTCCCACAAGATAAATTACTCATACAAATGCATCTTCATATTCCGTGTAACGCACGGTCATCTTGCTAGTCAATGTAAATGTGCCAAACTACTTTTCTCACAGGGCATCTATATCCATATGCCACCATAGATCATACCTTAAGTGTTGGAGTAATTTTTTTTCTTACAAATGCCTAAAAAAGGGGGTTTTCGGCAGCTGCCCATCATACATTACGTGTATTTTTTTTAAAATTGTTTGTATTGCTTACCACATGTGTCACGTGATATTGCTGGAGATGCTTTTAGTACTTTTTTGGAAGATGCTCTTACTTTTTTTTTAGAGAAGAGATGCTCTTACCTACTGCCACGTTCGCCGCACGTTTTCTCGTCGAGGATGCACCGAATAATTTTCACATAGCCGGAGCGCAAAAGCAGCAGGAGCCGCCGCGAAGAAGAAAAGCCATGGCCGAAGGTCTCCTCACCGCCGACGCTGCCCGATCCCTCGTCGGCTCCGTCGACGCCTTCCTCTTCGATTGCGATGGTCTCGTGTTCATCGCCCCCTTTTCTTTTGCTCCCGCCAGTGGATTCCTATCCCTGCTCCTTTGAATTATCTATTTATTTTTTGTTTCTTCAGGGGTAATTTGGAAAGGGGACGAGCTCATCCAAGGGGTCCCCGAGACGCTGGAGTTGCTGCGAAAATTGGTATGCCGCACCGCTCTAATCACGAAATGGCGAACGATTTGCGCCCCGGCCCTCTCATCCCCCTCCTTAGTTGGTAAAACTGTAGTGAAAGCTGTGCATCTTCTTTGGTATAGTCAGTGTTAGTAGCCACTCGGATCACACCGCATCAATCTTCTCCCGAGAAGTTTTTTTTTCTAGTTTTAGCTTATTTTTTAGGGAAAGTTTTAGCTTAAATTGTATTAGATCATAATGTATTGTAGTCTCCGCTGTGATTTGGTTGCATTTAGTTGATCCTAGGGGGTATTTAGAAATTACCAGAGAGATGGTCAATTGCCGAGGGGCGCTTTGTCTGTGTTCCTGCACTTCACAGGAGCTGGCCATGCTTACAGAAATCTTGTTAAGCATTTTTACTTAGCTGGATTGACAGTCTAAAGACGAGGAAGTAAACTTTGCATTTGCTTTCTCTGCAGTATCACATATTTAGTTTCTGAGTAGTACACAAGTCAGATTGAAGATAATTTCCGTGTCATGGCTAGGGAATGAAATGGCTAATATTTGGATTCTTCATAAGATGCAAAAGATCTGTATGTTTGTACCGCACAATCATACTTAATCATTAATCTGACAAGGCTGCAAAATTTGTTATAGTAGCTAATGACTGAGCTTCCCTATTACGTCTCAAATATCAGTAACCTCCTAGGTCTGTGACTAGTAGAAATGAATTACTCATGTATATTCAACATGGTGTTGCTTTACCATCGTTCTGGTTTCTCTCTTTGTTCTTCCAACATGATAGACTGCTGATTGAGGAATATCATAGCATCCATCTTGACCAAACAAGTGCCGATAACCTTCTCTTCCACTGTTAGGGCATTGATATGCTCTTTTGAATAATTTCCAGTTTTCGAAGTCCATCGCTGTATTTTGGTTGGTTCATAAATGCACCATTATGTGAAGATTCTGTAATGATGCTTTTATTTGGTTTCACTTGGTGCAGGGCAAGAAATTAGTTTTTGTAACAAACAATTCTAGGAAGTCGAGAAGGCAGTATTCAAAGAAATTCAAAACACTTGGCCTTGAAGTTCCCGAGGTAGTTTTCGTTTTTCAGTACAACCATATTTCTGTGATTATTGTTTTCTGTATTGTATTGATTCGTTATCTTGTTTGTAGGAAGAGATCTTCACGTCATCATTTGCAGCAGCCATGTTCTTGAAGTTAAATAATTTTTCTCCAGAAAAGAAGGTATCATGAAATATTTCTGCATAGGTTGATTTTCTCTTAGTAATTTTTGCATTATATACATGACTTGGAATGTGCTCTTACTATGACTGATACCCCCTCTGTTTAAGAATGGACGTTTTGGACATAGACGTAGTCTCCAACTTGCGACTTTGGCCCTTAGTTTCTTTTTACATGAATATAAGAAAGAATGTATTAAGAAAATATTGTGGACTAATTTAATGATATCATTTGACCTTACCAATCTAAATAGTCTTTATAGCAGTCAGCTCAAGAAGTTTGACTGTACGAGCTTCTTAAAATGCTATGTTGCTGTATGATTAGTTACTGTGTCATGATAAAAATATTATTATGAAACACTTCAACAGAACCATAAATTGGATCATTCGAAACAGTGATGTATGCGGGTCTATTAGAAACTTAACAACACAACAACAGTCTGAAGCACTTTACAATAAGATTGAGAAAGTTATACTGAACTAGGGGACAAACCAAAAAGCACTTACCTGAGCTGATTGTTCTTCCTTTATACCAAACAATATGATGCGTATTACCAATGGTTACATGAAAAATTCCAGTTTACGTCTAGCCATTTGCTATCCTACATTTTTAAGAGATCGAGTTTCCCTTTACTGTTTGCAGGACTGTTTCTAGCTCTTGACTACATCTGGCTTAACTAGTAAAAATATCTCTTATCTTATATAATAAAGAACTGGTATTCGTTGCTCTGTGCAGTTAAAGATGGGATCCAACCTGTTCTGTTTGCTTGTTTCCTATAATCTGTGGTTTATGAGCTTTACAGAAAGATGTCAACAGGAACATCATTTCCCTTGGCACACGATTTAAGAAGCTTGACCAAATTCAGTTGCTAGTTCAACTCTATCCAGTATTCTGGTTGCACTTCTAGTTCCTTGCACTATTTCCATGTGTTATTTTATGTTTCTGTTCTGATACCAATGCTCCCGATATTTGGGCATTTGTCATTTTGCTTAATCTGCTATCTATTGTATTATTTGCCGCAAAATGGCATTTAACGAATTTCATGCCTTAATTTTCCACTATTAAAATACTGATTACTGCTGAAACTTCATCTTGAAGGTTTATGTTGTTGGTGAGGATGGCATTTTGGACGAGCTCAAGTTAGCTGGCTTTGAATGTTTTGGTGGTCCGGTATGTATGCATGCTTGGTCTCCCCCTAATTACATGTTCTCTGACCATCTGTTATCTATTCTATTCCATTTGCAAGTTTTTGGTTCGGGTCCTCTAGTTTCACCATGATGTCCTGTTTTTCACCATGTGATACATGTGGTGAGCAACCCAAACAATTAAAAAAATGATGTCCTGTTTTTCTGTTTTTTAAAATAAAATAAAATGATGTCCTGTTTTTCTTGATACATCCAAGTTATGCTAGTTATTATTCAAAAAATAAATGAAGCTTCTCACTTGTGTTTTCTTGAACTTCTTTACTAAACTAAAGATGGCAGCCCCAGTGCATGTAGCTCCCGCTTGCGCAGGGTCTGGGGAAGGGTCCGACCACTTTGGGTCTATTGTACGCAGCCTTTCCCTACATTTCTGTAAGAGGCTGTTTCCAGGACTTGAACCCGTGACCTCATGGTCACAAGGCAGCAGCTTTACTAAACTAAAGATGAACAAATATATTATTGGAGTGCTAAGATTGATAGTTCTAATGGTTCATCTATACAATTGGACCATTGATCATGTGTGAATGTTTCCCACATTGATGAATCATAATTCTCTGTTTTTTTCGGAAATAAATTTATTGTGAAAAAGTCAGTAGGAACAAAGTTCCTCGTTGCATGGGACATTTGCTGTATGATTGGCCACTTCTGGGTGCAGCATGCCATTTACTATGGTTTTCAATATCGAGGGCAACAGTCATTTTGGACGAGTCACCTATATCTGAAATAAAATAGGCACACATAGTCGAGTTTACAACAGATACAGTTGGAAAAACATTCCAAGCAATAGCAAGACGAGTATTCCAAACCATAGAGCCAATCAAGACAATTTTATTGCAATATTTTGAATTATTTCTATCCATCAATAAGGGAGACTTTCTAAAGGCTTGAAAATATCAGTTCACCTTAAGGAGATATATTACCTTTGTTTTGCCTTCCAAAACTAATGTTGTTTTCTGTAGGAGGATGGCAAGAAAAACATAATGTTGGAGGCAAACTTCTACTTTGACCACGACAAAAGTGTAATGCCAAACCTGTTTATCAAATTTAATTTCCAACCACCTTTTGTTGAAATATTAAACCACCATGGTCTAAGATAAATGAATCTCCCTTCCAGGTTGGAGCTGTCGTTGTTGGACTTGATCAGTACTTCAACTATTACAAAATGCAGTAAGGTCTCTTATCTTGTTTAATCTTATTTGTTGCTTGCAACCAGAAGAATCGTATTAGTATAGTTGTACAATTGTTATTTTCCGTGCTGATTGCAAGGTCTTTTTTGCTGCCGAACTTCAAGTAGCTGTTTGCAAGTTTATCAAGAGCATATTTTAGATATTATTCTTCAGAAGTTATAATCATAGCATACTCTAACCAAACATGTTTTCTATTTGATAACTTGGTGCATGCCATCTCACAGCCCCAGTTTTCCATTATTGTTGGTAAAATGTAACCTTGTGACTACATTTAAAGTTGGAGTGCTGCATTCTTTCTTCCATAATACAACCTCGTCCTTTGAACTTTTTGTGGTTTTCTGCAAGGGTCAAACATAATGGTGTTCTCGCAGGTATGCAAGCTTGTGTATTCGTGAGAATCCAGGCTGCCTTTTCATCGCGACCAACCGTGATCCTACTGGACATATGACATCCGCCCAAGAATGGCCAGGTTTTTCTATCCATAAATGTCAAAAAATTTATTTTAGGAGCTTCTATTGTATTGGTTCATTTTCTGATTGCGTCGAGTTTCAGGAGCTGGAACTATGGTTGCTGCAGTAAGTTGCTCGGTGCAGAAAGAGCCCATTGTTGTTGGAAAACCTTCAAGCTTTTTGATGGACTTCCTATTGAAAAGGTCTGCAAACTGCACACATAAGAAATATATGATTTGCTTGTTACTAAAACATGTACTAAATAGGGATATCATGAAATCATCTATAGGATTATTCTTATGTACAATGGCAGTAAATAAGTAGGTAATACTGATGCATCTAGAGAAATAAATCCATGCAGACTAAATGAGGTTTTCTCACAACAAATCGCCCAAACATATGTTCCGAGGCACTGTTATTTGGAGCTCATGCAGTCCTTCGATTGGAAATTTTATTGACATGAACTCATATGCAAACCTTATGTTTGTAGAAAATCAAATGCATAAACACATACTAATAAGTATTTGTTGTTTTTGAACAATAGTATTTAATATCTACGGAAGTTTTGTTAAGTCTTAGATACTATATACCAACACACTTTGGTTTCCCACAAACACTATACATAAGAGTTCATGTTAATCTCTCAGTTACGTAAAATTCCCAACCGACGAATTGCATTAGCTCCAAACATTGTCTAAGATATGTTTGGGCGGATTGTTCTGAAAAACTCTCATTTAGCTTACATTTGATTTGTTTCTCCAGAGAGAGGGAGGGAGTGGGTGAGTGGTGTAGATAATCACAACTCTTCATTTCTTAGTAGTGCAGGAGCTCCTGAACTCTTCAATTGAACACAGTTTCTTGCATGGTTGCATATATAGCCAGCTTCATAATGTTCTGAAGTACTCCCTCCGTCCGAAAAAGCTTGTCCCTCAGATGGATGTATCTAGCATAGTGCTAGATACATCCATCTGAGGGACAAGCTTTTTCGGACGGAGGGAGTATGCATCTTCTAGATTTCTTGAAAGTATCATCAACATTACATTTGTACTGAACATGAAGTGCACATCTCAAACGAAAAAAATATCTAATTTCCTGTACAAACTTTCCTTCGTGCACACCCTCGTCTTGCTAAACATTTCGTTGGCGCGCGACGCTCATACAGCAGTGTGACTATGGGATAACAGTTACACTGTTTTGTACTAGTATACATGTACGTGCAAATGCACGCATTGACTTCCCTCGTCCCACCGATTGGTGCATTGCACAACAACCAGCTCAAAACTCCGTCTCAAATCCCTCTGCGATGACGCGATTAGTACGCGCGCTACCGATGCTTATGGACCATCTGCCAAGGCGGCTGAGACAGCCAGCTACGCGCACGGATGGACGACAACAGCAGCAAGCATGTGGATTTCTCCAGCATTGACATCTGTGGATGGTTCCAGAGAACAACAGTAGCTTCGCTGGTACTGTAGGTAGAACTGTAGGAGCGAATCCTAGCATTTCCAACCATTGTATGGGCTCTATCAATGGTTCAGGTTGCTTCCTAGTCATGAGATTCAAAATTTCAAAACTGGTACACTATGTAGTAGTATAGATATAGATATAGATTTATCTGAATTTTCTGTTTAGAACTTATCTGTAAATCCTCGCTGTTTGTACTGTTACAGCTTCAATTTGGAAACGTCGAGAATGTGCATGGTTGGTGACAGACTAGACACAGACATACTATTTGGCCAGAATACTGGTTGCAAGACCCTCCTTGTTCTGTCAGGCGAGGAACTTTTGCCCTTTCTCATATGTGTTGAACAATCTCGTACTCGTGTTTACTGAAAGTGCTCAAATGCCTTGGACCTGCGTTGCATTTGCAGGTGTGACTACCTTACCAGAACTTCAGGATGCCTCAAATACCATCCATCCAGATCTTTACACAAACTCTGTGCACGATCTCGTCAAGTTGCTGCAGCAATAACCTTGGACTTGGTAATTGGCACTACAGATGCAGCTCGAGCCCTGACTACAGCACCAACAATAATCTCCGGGACACTTTGTATGTCACCTAACAAAATTTTACGTGAACTGCGTATTTGATTCTGTTGGGTTATATAATCTATTATTTGGGTAGCTTCTTGGTAGCTACCCTGGCCTGTATTTGTAGACCAATTCAACTCAATCTAAGTACTGCCATTTACAAGTCAATTACGCAGCAGCATATATTTATCATGGCATTGTTAAAACTTCCAAGTGGTACAATGGAATCACATGTCAGTCTTGAAATGTATGGAACTGAACAGTTTTGTTTCATAAGTTTATTCAACTGTGGCACCAATCATTTCAATCTCTAAGATTGACCGATAATGAGACTAATTATATTCGGACTATGTGACCCGAAGCTAATACCATGGATTTATATTCATAAGTATTTTCTAGTGCTATCATTTTTGTGTCATGTAACTTACGTTTTATTGATGTAATTGTTGAATAAACCTGAATACGAGGATGTGATTGCATAAATGCCTCAACCCACTTCGTCCCGGTGGCAACAACTTCTGTTCAAACTGCCATTACCTTTCTTGAATGTGATCAATGCCGCACGACGTAAGTTCTGCCACCCCAGCGTATCAACATAGCCCACTGCTAAGACCGGGGGGTGGGTGTGTGCTTATTACACATAAAATTATAGTGGCCGCCTCATCGGGGTCGAGCTCACCCACCCCCCTCCGCACACCCTTCCCCATCTTCTTCTTCCTTCTCATTCCCCTTCTCTTTCTCCCACCTCCCATTGCTCATCTCCCCTCCTTTAATCCGACATCCAATGAGTGTAGGGATCAAAAGTTTGATATGTAGATTTTTCGTTGAGAAAAAGTCGAAATGGGTGCATATACATATAAAAATATGTACTCCCTCTGTCCCATAATATAAGAATGTTTTTGGCACTACACTAGTGTCAAAAATGTTCTTATATTATGGGACGGGGGGAGTACAAAATTTGAGCTATAAATATTGTCCATCCATTTTGTAATATAAGACGTATTTTGAATTCATTGAGCTAGAATTTTAGCAACAATTTACTTATCAGTATTGGCTCATCGGTTCATGTGACACTCTTTGAAAAATAAGGCGGAGGGAGGGGTATTCGCCCAACGAAACATATTTTTAATTAATCTGCTTATAAGGCTAATAGGATCTGCTATAAGGGTGTTTATGAAGGGAGGGGTTGCAAATAAGGAAAGCACAAACAAAATTAGGGTTACACCGGGAAGTCTTGACCCATGCCTTAGGATAGTTCTACAAACGAAGCTTGAGCAGCGCCAACACCACGAAGGACATCCGCGGCGATGTTTCTAGGGATGACATCAGGCATCAGTTGCTGAGATTGAAAGACCATGTCGTTGCGGCTCTTCCGGACCCTCAAATAGCACAGAGATAAGGGCGGCAGAGAGCAGACACAGAAGGGACAACCTCAGTAGCCCAAAAATCACCAATGCAGGAGGTATGCGGCAAAGCGCCGCGGAGAACCACACTCCAGACACTTAAGCACCGTGCGCTCGATGTGGTAGGAAATTGATGTTATCATGTTCGTATGTGAGAGAGTGAAAAAAAATACTTACTCATGGCTGAATCACCTAAATCCACATGCAGTAATTATTAGTCAAATGCTTTGTCTTCACGAGTAAAAATACATCATACATTTACATTCTTATTATAAACGGCGAGAGAGTATCTGGTTGCGTTCTTTCTGTTTTTGAAAAGAAAAAGAAAGATAAGCGTGTAAAATAAGCTAGTACGTATGTAAACGTCGAAAATACAATTGCATTTCGAAAACCAATTCTAAAATGTTCAAATCTGCCCACCCCTTCCATCTCCCCATTTCCTCCTTCCCCGGAGCAGATCGTGCCTTTTCCGCTGCTTTCGGGTACTCCGATCTGCTCCCTCTCCAGAACCCTCCTCTGCCAGACCGCTCCACCACAAGTACACCACCGCCACCGCCATCGCCAATGGCGCCGAAGACTGGGAAGAAGAGAGGCGGACGCAAGCCCAAGCCTAAGCCCAAACCCAAACCCCAAACCCCATCTTCCTCTAGCCCGCCGACCTCGGTTCTGCCGCCACCGCCGACGGAGACGAAGGCTGCCGACGTCCTCACCGGGGACGTGCTCCGCAACGTCCTCCGCCGCCTCTCCCTCGTCGACCTCCTCCGCGCCGCCCTCGCCTGCCACTCCTGGCGCCGCGTCGCCTCCCGCTGCCTCCCCCGCGCCCCTCCCCTCCTCGGCTACTTCCACCACCCCGTCAAAACCTGCCTCCCGCCGCCCTTCAAGCAGAAGCACCAGCCCCTCCAAGACGCCGTCTTCGTCCCCCTCGGCTCCTCCTCTCCGCTCAGCTCCCTCGACTTCGCCCCGGGCGCCTCCCGCTACAAGCTCTACGACTCTCTCCAGGGCCTCCTGCTCCTCGAGCCGACCGCGGCGCTCCGCGGGGGGATCCTCCCGCGCTTCCTCGTCCTCGACCCGGCCACCCGCCGCCGCGCGCTCCTCCGTCCGCCGCCGCGCTCTACGGTGCCCGATGACCGCCTCTGGCGCCCCTCCAGGTTCTACATCGGCTCCGCGCTTCTCTCCCGCGCGCACCCCAGCAAGCTCTGCTTCGAGGTCGTCTGCTTCGCCATCGACGACGGGCACCCGCGCGCCTGGGTCGCGTCCGTCGACGAGGGCCAGTGCCGCTGGCGCGCGCTCCCGCGGGCCGTGGACGTCGAGGTCGAATTCGAGCCCTGGTGCTTCGAGCGACGCTGCGTGCACGCCGCCGGGAAGCTCTATTGGCACATCTGCAAGTCCGGCCGCGTGCTCGTGCTGGACCCTTCCACACTGCACTTCTCTTACATGCTGGCGCCGGCCGCACTGTCGGACCACTTCAGCAAGTACCGCGTCGGGGAGATGCCGGAGGACGGGCAGCTCTGCATCGCGACCGTGGAGAACCAGATGATGCAGCTCTGGGTGCGTGGGGAGACCAGGTGGAGCGACAATGGGTGGCGTCTTGAGAGGGAGATGAACCTTAGCAAGTTGTACGACGCACTGCCGGGCGTGCCCAGGGACAGGAGGGCCAGGTCGGCGAGCATCATGCTCACCGACATGGACGCCGGCCGCACAGGGAAGCTGTTCATCCAGATGCTGGGCTATGGGCGCTACTCGTTCGATCTCAAGACTTGCAAGCTGGAGCGCCTGGCGATGGAAGATGGCAAGGAGTACGGGGACCCCATCTTCGCCTACTCCCTGGCATGGCCGCCTGCCTTCCTGGCTGAAGCGTAATGGCTTGACGAATTTCGGCCATTTGTAAGATCGTCCTTCCCTCTTCATGTCATTTTTCCCCAGTGATATTGCTTGATAAAATGCTTACCAGCTCGTATTCATTTTCATATGTGTTTGCGTTTAAGGTTTAACTAGTTTGTTGCATGTGTATAAATGCACCAGCTTTACTAGGCTAATAGCGTTGGAAGTATAAGCGTATCCATTAGTGATAGGATCTGTAATGTTCTAAGGATTTCTTCCCCCGCGGCAAGGAATGAAAAGTCACTGTTCCAAAATGGAAGTTTGTTTTAGCAGTTCTCATCTTACCACATTGTCTTCCTTACTTCTTGTTGGTTAGAGATAATATATTCTGGTGGTAGAAGAGCTAATAACATGCTTTGATCATCCTGTTCTGATTGCTTCCCAAAGCTTGCCGGTAATTAGCGATTGATCTTTACATTAACTTGAAAGCACTTCACGGATGAAGTTTGATGGCATCATGGCACTATATCCCTTCAATTATGATCCCTTTAAGCGACTTCCATAGCACAGATTATTTAGCACGCGAGAAGTAAAGTTCACGCCAATGCCAACATAATGTTCATTTGTTTACCTTTGCAACTTTTACTTGGATTGCATTGAGTTTCAGCGCACATTCCACCTGTTCTTGTTTTAAGTTGTCATAGATTTCAGAATTCCAAGGGTGATTGCCAAATTGAATTGAAGTTGAAGTTAGATTTTATACAAAAATTTCTAGGAATTCACTGGATCTTAGTTTGTTTAAAGAAAACAAATCTTTTCACTTGTAATTTTCATGGTGATTCCTCTTTTTTTTTTGTCATGGTCCTTATCTGATAGAATGAAGGAAACAAATATTGCTAATATTTGTTATGCAATCTGGCCCAGAACAGACTTG
Organism: Triticum dicoccoides; assembly: GCF_002162155.2. NCBI lineage: Eukaryota > Viridiplantae > Streptophyta > Magnoliopsida > Poales > Poaceae > Triticum > Triticum dicoccoides. The sequence continues at coordinate 309,675,287 of NC_041388.1, read as the reverse complement.
AGGTTAAAATAGCTGAAAATAACCATGAACCGCCTCATTTTAAACTTACCTTAATTTTCTTTTCTTCTCTTTCTTCGACTTTTTTTGGCGGTGGGTTGGGTCATATTTATTCTTAAGTTATGTAGTGGCACAACCAATTTTCCCCTTCCACTAGGCGATCTTTTTGGTTGACAAGGATACTGCTTGTTCTTTCGAGTTGTTTTTCTCAAATTGACAGTTAGACGGCCAAAGAAATCTCTAACTAAGGGATACTATTGGTGTTCATATGATTATTTACGTGTTCTTCATCATCCTGCTACTTGTTAAGCACTTTGTAGTTCATTGCATGCAGTCAGTAGATGTTTTCAGCTCCCACGCTATGTACCTATTTTGTCCGGGGATTTGGAAGTTTTACCGAATATCCCATTTGACGCAGTCTCGCTGTTCATAGTTGTCACTTTTTTTTTCCGATAAAGTTCGTAGTTGTCACTATTTCTCAGTTCATCTGAATATACAATCTTTTATCTTTCGGTTAAGTATTTTACCAGCAGCTCAGCTCATTTGCTCACAAAAATTGCGCAAATGTGAATCCCTAGCTGATGATTCTATCATTGCTATGATTCAGGGCGGTGGCTACGTTCCGAGATTTTGTTCGAAGTCAGCTCATATGCTTCCATTTCTGGTGACTGCTCACCACCGCGCCACTGTGATTTCCCCCTTCCATTCAGCACGAATCGAAGGCTACCTTATTTTCTCTATGAGACTGTTATAAGCAATGTCGCCGCCGTGCTATCTGAGCATCTTTTGGACTAGATGATGTTCTGAAGACGCATCAATTTGTGCTGATCTTTCATTCGTAGTTTTGCTTGTTGCGAGTGGTACTTATCGCTTTTTGACTACCGCGTTTCTTCTCCCATGCTTGTTAATTTTTGTGTCATGTGATGGTCAAACCAATGGCGTGAATTTGTATGTGCTCCGTGCGAGATCGCTCCCACTCTTAATCTAGCTAGTGCTCCTGCCAAAAATAAAAAATAAAAAATCTAGCTAGTGCAACTCAACCACATTTGCTTTTTCTTGTGCGAACAAGTAGTAATGCTCATGCTTTATCTAATGACACCATGTAGTAATGCGAATCAGAAAATGACGAACCGCTTCTATTGTGATGGAAAATCTTTGTTGCAAGTGTAACTTTATTTTTTTTGAAAGAAAAGGTAGATCTTGTTCTACCTTATGCATTCAAAACAGGCCGTAGCTCGATAGACCGGAGTCGTTTTACATGAAGGCGATGTAAGCGCTGCACAGAGTGTGCAGCAGGCCATCGCCAAGCTTGAAGAGGAAATCAAAAAAAGGAGGGAAGGCGGAAGAGGAGACAGAGACAGGGGCTAGTGGTGTAAGCTATGTCTATATCTACTGTTGCATCATTACATTAGCCCAAGAGTTTATGACCTCCCTTGCATTTCCTTCTGGTGCTCTCAACCTCCATAGCATAAGTAGTTGAGCAATCTCAGTGATAACCTTTGCAGTTGTCCAACAAACACTATGGAAGACTTGCGTTTCTGGCATCCCAAAGCGCCACTGCACTTGCAGCAAAGAGAACATGCCAAAGTGTTTCATATGTTTCCCTTGCTACCTCCGAGGTCATGAAAGCTGCAGTAGTTTCAGCAGATGTGGCCGAATCCAGGAGGCCAGTCCTGGCCCAAACAGCTTGTGCGAGTTTGCATCTGAGCAGAATGTGGTGCATGGTCTCGGCTGCTGGACACATATCGCATCCGTTGTGGTTTACAATCCTTGTCCATTGTTTCCTCACCATGTTATCCCTAGTATTCTGCCTGTCCCTGATGGCCAACCATAGAAAGACCTGGTGTCGTTTGGGTATAATTCGATCCCAGATATAAGGAGCCGAGGGGCAATCTATGCCTCTGAAGGTGAGTAGCCTATAAAAATAGGCTGTTGATAGCTTGTTATCCAGCGTCATTGGCTTCCTAACGTCCGATGTACTAGGGGTTGGTGAGATGGTAACCAGGAGATCCATCAGTGTGCCCAACTCCCGCGACGCGGTGTAGGACATGTTGGGATGCAATTGTATCAACCAATGGTCGTTGTCGTACTGTGAAGCAACAGTGCAGTACCTGGCTTTGGAGAACGTAAAAAGGGTCGGAAAGGACTGAGAGAGTCGACCAATTTCCATCCAATGGTCAAACCAGAAGGATACCGTCTTGCCATCCCCGAGCTCACACTTGGTTGACTGGATAACTAACTGCAGAGAAGATTTGAAGCATCGCCAAATGGCAGTATCTGCATTATGTACTGTAAGTGGCAGTTCTGTACGACAATATGTTGATGCAAACCACTGGTAGCACGACACGTTGCTGGACTGTAGTATCTTCGTCATTGCTTTGCATATCACTACCCTGTTGTGTGCTGCGAGATCCCGTACTCCCAAACCTCCGTTTTGCTGCGGCATAATCACATAGTCCCATGCCACAAGACATTGTCCCTCCTTTGTCTGGTTCTTCCCTTGCCATAGGAAGCCCCTTATGATTTGCTCAAGCTGTTGTATAGACTGTTTTGGCCAGAGTAAGCAGCCCATGAAGTAGCTGGGTATCGTCGCTAGA
>NC_041388.1:309546299-309672407 GCF_002162155.2 Triticum dicoccoides | reverse complement strand
ACCTTGTGAATAACCGGCATTAGCAGTCCATGGGTAATCTTGTGTGCAGATAAGGGTAATCCCAGATAGGTGCAAGGGAAGGCAGAAGACTGACATTGTAACACTTGTTCAATCTGTTGGCAGACCGTCGGATCGACGCAAATGGGAACAAAGGAGCTCTTTTGGAAGTTAATTGTGAGGCCAGTGAAAGCTGAGAACGAGTCCAGTATCCTCTTGACAATGGCGGCCTGCTGTGTATTTCCTTGTATGAGCAGAAGTGTGTCGTCGGCATACTGAAGAACGGGGAAGGGTCCCTCTACTCCAAGCGGGTGTTGGAGCCAGCCAGCCCAGTGCTCCTTGTGGCAGAGCTGCTGTAGAATATCCGCCAGTAGTATGAAGAGGTATGGCGATATTGCATCGCCTTGCCCGAGGCCACACTTGGAGTAGATCTTCTCTCCAAGCTGTCCATTAAGTAGGATTTGGGAGGAGCTGGAGGTGAAGATATTGGAAAGCCAATGATTCCAACGACTTCCGAATCCTCTTGCTGTGAAAACCTGCCGTAGAGCCTCCCAGCTGACACTGTCAAAAGCCTTCCGAAAATCAAGTTTTAGTACGATCATAGGCTTCTTTCTCTTGGATGCTTGCTGCACTAACTCTGCCGCTAGGGCGAAGTTTTCAATAATGCATCTTCCTGGCAAGAAACCCGATTGTAACGGATGAATCATGGCTGGAATGAGTCGTTGCAGCCGTGTAGCGAGCACTTTGGTAAGCAGCTTGGGCAGGCTATGCACCAACGAGATTGGCCGAAAATCCTTAATATCTGTTGGGCTGTCCTTCTTGGGGATTAGCACAATGTTGGCAACATTAATACCACTCAGGTTGCTGCCAAGCTCATAGAACTCCTGGAAGAAACTCAGCAGGTCCTCCCTTAAAAGCTCCCTGAAGCATTTGTAAAATTCATTAGTAAAACCATCAGGCCCTGGGCTTTTGTTGTTAGGGCTTTTCTGGATTGCAGTAGTAATTTTAGCCCAAGTAAAAGGTTCTTCCAGTGCCCTTAAATCAAAAGGAACATAGAGCTCAGATAAGTCAATCGTTGGCAAGGATGGGGATGACTGCCCGAGCAGTTCCTGATAATAGTCTGTTGCAATGCGCAACTTATCCTGTTCACCAAAGAACTGGACCCCTTCCTTGATCAGTAGTTGTACTTTACTCTTTTTGTGATGCTGGTTGGCCGCAACATGAAAGAACCTTGTATTTTCATCACTCAGGGTGCAGCCTCTAATTTTTGCGTGACGCCTCCATGCCATAGTCTGCCAAAGTATGAGCTGTTGTGCTTTCTCACGCGCATGAATCCTCAGCGCGCACTCCAGCTTGGATAGCTGTCTCTTCTCCTCTACTGCATCCAAAAACTAGACGACATGTTTACAGTTGTCAAGAGTGAGCTGTATTGGCTTCTTGGTCCTGTTCTACTTCCTCACTGCAGCCTAAGTCTCCTTAACTTGAAATTAATAAGAGAAGACGCTGAAACGAACACTCTGCTGCCCTTTTGCCAACATGTACTAATCAGCTCACGTGTCTCCTGCATTTGCAGCCAGTAATTTTTGAACCTGAAGAATGGGCACTTAGTTGCCGCCCGGCAGCAATCCACCGCAAAAAGTATATGATCTGATGTAACAGTTGGAAGGGCCGTGGCCGTTGTGTCCGCAAAGCCCAGGTTCCAATCTGCACTGACAAGAATTCTGTCCAACTTGACAAGAGTTGGTTCTTCCCTTTTGTTAGACCAGGTGAAGTTGTGGTTAGCAATATCCACATCATCCAACGCATGCTCTCTTATCCAGGAGTTGAAAGTCTCCATGAGTACCCAGTTTCTTCTGCCTCTTGATTTCTCATGTTCGAATCTGTACATGTTGAAATCTCCCAGCAAAATCCAGGGCCCAGTGATTGTAGCAGCCATCTCATTCATAGTTTAAAAAAAGAGGACTTTCTCTGTCGTCACAGGGAGCGTAGATGGCCGAGAGAAAAAAACAGTCATTGTTGCCCCTCGACTGTAGATGTATGGTGATGCAGAACCTGTTCTTGGCAATCTCAACCCCTTGTAGATCATCATCGTTCCAGGCCACAATAATACCACCCGAAGAGCCTGACGCTGGCATATAAACAACACTCCGCAGGCATTGTGGAAGAAAGGTCGCAACCTTTCTTCTGTCCACCTCTTGCAGCTTGGACTCCTGCAAGCAAACCACACTCGATCTACTAGCCAAGAGAGCATCTTTGACGAGTGAGCATTTGTCAGAATCACCAAGTCCTCTAATATTCCAGCTAGAAATACGCATATGGGAAAGAGAGACATCTCATTGCAATGACATAACAGTGGTGGCGCTCATAAGAGCTTACATGAGCTAAGAAGAGGGAAATGTTCTGACTGAAAGGGAAACATGCACTACAATGCAGATACAAAGCCTCAAAGGGCCAAACATGCTAATGATGAACTAAAACATAGGTGGTACATAACGCTGCAAATTTAGCTAGCATGCTGTCACTTCGGACCTTTGAACGAACGACAACGACGGGGAATCTAGTCATGCGCGGACCTGCTGGACTCAGAGGAAGCATAGGCGCCACCCGTGTCGTCCGAGTGGTACACGTCAGAGAGGATGATATCCACATTGAGGTCGTTGCATCGTGCGAGCAGCTTGGCCTTGCCCCTGGTGAGCGGTCGAGGGGTGTCTTGGAGCGACAGCTCGACGATGTCCGCCGCCCTCAGCATCTTGCTCTTCTTCTGATTCATCAGGCGACGACGGGAGGCGGCACTGTCAGATGCGCTAGAGCTGGCCTTGCGCTTGGAGGCTCGCTCCACAGAGCCCATCCGTGCCCCGTCGTAGAGCTTCTGGATGCGTGAGCTGCGGCGTGGGGAGGCAGCCGTGGCTTGCCCCGCCTCAGCCGTGCTCCCCTCCCACCCCGCGGCGGCAGCAGGGTCTGGATCGGCGGCCTCCTGAGCAGTCTCCTCATGCTCAGCATCCGGCACGGGCAAGTCGCCGGAGATGGAGGTCACAGCCGGCTCCAGGAGCTGTATGGTGGCTGGGGAGGAGCGCTTGTCGGCAGCAGTGGGTTCAGGTGGCGGCGTGCGGCAGTGGCAGAATCTGGTGGCGATCTGCGGCGGCAGGATAGCGCAAGCCCCATGCTCCATGTCAGTGCAGGAAACAGGGGATAAGAAGTTGGTGGGTAGCAGACCGACGAAAGGCCCAGGAACTGGCTGGATGGGCCTAGGGTAGATGGGCCGAGAGATGAGCACCCGATGGGCTTGGACCCTTATCTGGGCCAGAGGCATATTGAGCGTTGGGAAGGCTTGTGAAGAAGCGAGGGAGAGAAGTGGCCCGACATCTGGTACCAAGGAGTGTGGGACGAAAGATTTCGGCGAGTGTTTGCATTTGATGGAGGGCAGTAAGGGCAGGGTGCGGGAGCAAAACTCTCCCGTGATGCTCAGTGCGCTCAAGGTTGAGGTCGAAGCACGGAAAGTGTCCTTGGTTAGTGGTGGCCTGCCCAACCATAACAATCCCAGACGTGGTTCGGTAATTGCTCAGTCGAATTGAGAAGGTGTAGGTTAAGGTGCCGGCGTCAAAGGCTGCCAGAGCATGGGGACGCCTTACCTCCGCAGCAAGCAGTACGGACTTAAGGCAAAGGCGGTCTTCATATTCATGCGTGATCTCTTGAATGGTGGGGATGGTAAAGGTGGTATGCTTGCGGAGTGTGGGTTTTGCGGAAATTTTGAGCATGGCTATGGAGTCGCCAAAGGTGGCGAAGTGTGGGTATTGGAAAGCTCGGAAGGCACGGTCAGACATGCTCTCGTTCATAGCACGCGTGGCCCGCGGGTTTGCATGTCCACGACGGAAGCCGCGGGGCGGGGCATAGCCGTCCTCCGGGGGCTGGAAGGAGCTAGGTGGCAGGGGCGGCGAGGAGGGGGAGCCAAGCATGCGGGCCACATCCCATATCTCATTGATAAGGACGTCAGCGTAAATGCCAGCCCCATCAATGCGGTGGAAGGCTAGGTGGTGTGGTATGTGTTGGAGGGCTTCAACCTTAACCAGCACAAGGATGCATGAGAAATCATTCCCATGGAGGCAAAGGTGATTGCCACCAAGGAGACTTGCAAAGCCAGCTACGCTGGACGAGACTCCATTGCGATCCCACAGCTCGAGTGGCATTTTTTCAAGGGAGAGGCTGACAATATGGCGGAAGGAGAAGGTGAAAGCGTTGTCTCCGGCACTGTGGGGGAGGATGTCGACACGGCGAGTGCCGGTTTCGATAGGGCTGGCAGACATGGCTGCTGCCTGTTCCGCCTCCTGGAGGAAGACGACATAGACAGTGCCTGTTGTGCAGCCAGCGTAGCGCACGTCCGTGATTTGTAGACGTTCGTGGAAGAGGCGCTTTAGCCATGGGAGGTAGCTGGGCAGGGGTGGGGTGATGTTAACTAGGCAAACTAGGGCGTTCTGGTCGGGGAGGAGTGGGTAGTGAACGTCAAGGGAGGTGGGGCGTCCACGCACGACAGGTTCCATGGTGGAGGAGGGTATGAGCTCGGAGGAGCAAGGTTGGTGGGGCGCTAGGCGGGAAGGTTATATGGCTTGAGAGGTGTTGTGGTGTGGTAAACGCTCCTGGCTGCTATAAGTACCTGGCGCTGTGGCGCGAGAAGCCGGGAGGGCACGTTGGCTCTCTAGGCGTTGGGTATGGCAATGGGAGGCAGTGTGGCCCACTCGTTGGCAAGACCAACAAACAATGGGATCACAGCAATCTTTTCTTCGGTGGCTGTAAGAAAGGCATCTAAAGCATCTAAGATGCAGATCTTTTGGCTTTGTGAAGCGCTTTGCAGCATTGGGCGTGGGGCGAGGTGCAGCACAGGCGCGCTGCCCAGGGACTAGATTAGACAGGAGGGCTTGCAGGTAGGAATTATGACAAAGAACTGCTGTGCCATTAGGTTGGTAATCGCAACAGTCGTCAGCATCGACTCGTCCGGGTGGTCGCGTGTCTTCGGCGTGCCCGCTTGCGGGGCAAGCTGATTGGCGGAGGTGTTCGGTCACCAGCGTGGCAGTAGGATTTAAGTCAGGTGGGGCATGATTGCGCTTGCATGGGGCATGCAACCCGGCGGACTCGCTCACGACAGATCGCAGAAAACCCGGAGGGCATCGATCGCGCACGTCCTGCGAGGGGGGGGGGGTTTAGAGACGAGCATGGGTGCGGCCCTAGGATCGACGAGAGGTCTGGACGTGCAACGTGCATGGCGGAACTGCCCAATGCACGTGAGCGGTACCGAGTGGGTCGTGGGCGTACAGAGAAGCTGACAGCCAGTGCACCCCAGCGCCATGCACCACGTCGCACGATCTCCCATGCAACGCCTGCATGGGCAACTTCAAATTTGAAATGCCCAACGGTCAGCGGCCGGACATGGAAGCCGGCCGGAGAGCCGCCAAACCAGTGGTGGAGGAGGTTCGCAAAGAACTCCGGCGAGCAAAAGACCCCCGGGGTGAGGAGGTGGCCGTCGAGGAAGGAAGCCTGGCGGGAGCCGGCCACGGGCGCGACCGTACCAGAGCCATACAGGGCTAACATGCGATCCTCAAAGCGAACACCCAAGACATCAGGCGGCCGCATGGCGTACTCGTCGCTCAGCGGGCGCGCGTAACTAGAGGCCCGATCGCGCGAGCGAACTAGGGGCACCGAAGCAGAAGCATGCAGCTAACAGCGTACCAGCCTTGTATGGAGGATACAAAGAAGATGCAAGAGAACCGAAGTAGCTAAATGCGAAAGAGCAGGTGTAGCTATATGCAAGGGGATGCAAAGAAATGCAGAATGCAACTGACAGCAAGGTGGACGGAAGCAGAGAGGATGCAATAGAAAAACGCAGGATGCAACTATATGATTAACGGAGAGGAGTGCAAGTTAGTGTGGACTCGGTGAGATCAGACAAAGCAGAGAGGGTTAAAGAGCTCAACTTGTTAGCATCACGAAGTGCAAGTCTACCTGAGGTAGCCAGCAGGCCGTGGACTAGGGTTACCTGAGGTCGCCAGCAGTGGGCTAGGGTCCGTGGCACCGGGCTCAGAGCGAGTAACGGTGGTATGCGGTGGTCGCCGGGCTCAGAGCGAGCAACGGTGGTATGCGGTGGCCGCCGGGCTCGGAGCGAGCAACGACGATGTGCGGTGGCTGCCGGGCTCGGAGCAAGCAACGGCGGTAGCGAGAGCCACAGTGGCAGCCTCTCAACCCTGGAAAGGTTTGCTTGATAAGCGGTAGGAATCTAGTCGACTGAGATTTGACTCGTACCGTACTGTCCGGAGTCACGGTCACGGATCTCCCACGAATTTGCTATATTGGTGAAGCCGTGCTAATTGTATTCATTGTATATCGTCTTTGTACAAGCTCCTGGTGTTGCCAGGAGGTACTCTCTCCGTTTCTTTTTACTTTGCATATAAGATTCAGTCAAAGTCAAACTTTGTAAAGTTTGACTAACTTTATATAAAAGAATATTAACATTTACAACATCAAAGTTATATGGTATGAAAATTAATTTTCATGATGCATCTAACAATATTGGTTTCATATTGTGATTTTTTTCTACAAACTTAGTCAAAGTTAACAAAATTTGACTTTGACCAAATCTTATATGCAGACTAAATAAAACGGAGGGAGTAGGTTTCCCATTTCGTCAAAGTGTAATAGTTGTGGTTGCCACTTGCCAGACCTGACAAAAGGCAAAGGCTTCCTTGTCTCGACTAGGACAGGACTGACACGGCGGGCAACCTCTGCATTGCAGGCTTGCAGCGATATGGACTGGGAACTGATCGTGACTGGCACATGGCTAAATTTCGTGTTTTGACCCTTTTGAATATGTTTAACCAGATCTGGCCCCGGTTCGAGTTTTTTTTTGACATTTGACCCTTTTTCTATCGCCAGGGAACCAGGTGGTAGGATTACCTAGCCTACCACCAAAACCTTTGGCGGTAGGGTAACAGCAGCCGCTGTGCTGCCAACGGCAAGATGCTGACCTAGCATACGACCTACCGCCAGAGGCCTCGGCGGTAGGATGTGCAACCCTATCCCCATGAGCCCCGACGGTAGGGTGTGCAACCCTACCGTAGAACATCTGCCACTTCAGGTCATAGTATACATGGCTGTGGAGTGAGGACCCCTACCGCCGGAAGCGTTGGCGGTAGGCTGTGCAACCCTACCGTCACTGGGCCTTGCGGTAGGGTCTGATCATAATGCATTTTCTGCACACAACTTGTATTTTGTCTTCAATTTTTTGCCACAACAATTTTATAGACTTAAAAACAACATCATATGTATCACAACTCCATATGAATAATAGTTCATGAAGCAAATGGTTCAACTAAGAAACATATCACACATCCACACATGTAGCACAAAGTTTTACATAGCAAGTTCAACAAATAACAAATAGTTTCACGAAGCCAACATAAAAAGTTTAACTAGTTCAACGGCAGCAATTTCACTTCCTCCTTCCCCTCTTCGAGGCACAGTCCTCGTTGTTCTTTGAACGGTTCTCAACCGCCTTCTTCTTGCGTTGAGTAGGACCCGCTCTCTGAAACTTGGACTTGCCCAATCCCTCTTTGTCACATTCCTCCTCTCAAGCTGGGTTGTCTGAGTTGGTGGAGGTTCGCCATCTCTCCTCCTCCTCATCGCTCTATTCCTCTTCTTCCTCTTGTTCATTTTCTGCTCCCTCCTCGTCCTCTTCTTCATCTTCACCTTCTTCGTCCTCATACTCCTCCTCTTCAACCACCCTAGAAGACGAGGCGGCATGGCTCGATGAAGCGAGGGTATGCATTGGGGCTGCAGGATCATAAGCATCAGCAGAGCTAGCGCATCCAAGCAGGCCCATCAACTTGCGACATTTGTTGACGAACTTCTGCAATAAGAATGAAATAAGAACATAATATGGATCAACTTTATGGTTACAAATGAAAATGAACTTAAGAAAGAATGTAATTGTAGGAGGCTCGATGTTAACTTCACCGTTTCCCTCAACTTATTCTCACTACCTCGAGTCCCGGGGATAGAACTTAGCGCATCTGAGGCTTAAAAAATGCTTTTGTTCAGCTTTGAAGACTGCAAAACAATAAATGAGTCACACTCACTAAAGTAGATTTCATCCAACCGTCGGTTGAAAACAGATAAAAACAACTTACCACTATGTTCATGAGGGGTCCATACTCCCTAAATCCGCCTTTTAGCTCTCTGATGTTGTCATTATAGGCTTCATTCTCAGAGTCGTCATCATACAGTTCTTTGGCATATGTTGTTGTCCACTGGGGCCTCACACGCAGATGATGCTTGATGCCATCGTCATACCACAACATGTGATCCTCGTACTCATTCCAGTCCATCACTTTCCTCTCCACATCTTTGCGAGTTTTCCACTCGGTCCATTCCTTCACGTATCTGGCATGTTGCTCTCCCCAGTATATGATCGACTGATTCTTCTGCCTGCTCATCCTGCAAGGCATAAGGAAGAATGTAAAACACCATTAGAAAGAATGTAAAACATCAAAACAAAGGTTGGTATCGATGAGACCACCTGGTGGTGCTCACAAGTTTAGGCCGTCGCCACCGGTATCGGTGAGATCGCCTAGTGGTGTACGTTGTGCCTTACCAAATTGTGCGGCAACGCGATGTGGCAAGTGGTACTCGACGGCATAGACACAAATCATGGGCACGATAAAGCCGGTACTGCCTGCACATCACGTTCAGCTCGAACCCCCACTCTCGTTCATCATATGGCCGCCAATTAACCTAGTACCAAAAAATGGTAAGCTCAAGTGAAAGTGCGGTCTATAATATTCAAAATCTAGTTCTTATACCTAGAAAACAGTCAGAGCATCAAGCTCGTTGCTGAAGACCTTGTACAAAGCATTGGATGTGCCCGTGTAGACACCCACCACGTCCCAAGCGTATGCGACAGTCAGGTATCTCTAAGTCATAGTCAATCCATTCACGCGAGCGCAGCTTCTTCGGACGCCCCACCGGGATTCACTGCCACATCCAAATGGAGAGGCCCCATACACATCCACACATACCGGATTGTATCTCCGCCCTTTGGGTTGCGTCGTCAAGCTACAAAACAAGTATAAATGATAATATGACATAATCTAAAGCAACACACGTCCATGATATTTGAAATAATGTGATAGTCACTTACCGAACGGTATAGGTAGGCGAGGCCGGTGGCCCCCCAGCCGTACCCCGCATCCCAGTCCTTTAGGAAGTCAAGATACATCCATAGGGCAGTGTCCCCAGAGAAGTCTGGAAACACGACCTCTGTGAGAAGATACTGTTGGGGAACGCAGTATTTCAAAAAATTTCCTATGATCACGCAAGATCTATCTAGGTGATGCATAGCAACGAGAGGGGAGAGTGTGTCCATGTACCCTTGTAGACCGAAAGCGGAAGCGTTTAGTAACGCGGTTGATGTAGTCGAACGTCTTCGCGATCCGACTGATCTAAGCACCGAACGTACGACACCTCCGCGTTCAGCACACGTTCAGCTCGATGACGTCCCTCGATCTCTTGATCTAGTTGAGGACGAGGGAGAGTTCCGTTAGCACGACAGCGTGATGATGGTGATGATGAAGTTACCGGTGTAGGGCTTCGCCTAAGCACTACGACGATATGACCGAGGTGTGTAAATGTGGAGGGGGGCACTGCACATGGCTAAGAGAAGACTTGGTGTGCCTTTGGGGTGCCCCCTCCCACGTATATAAAGGGGGAGGAGAGGAGGCCGATCCTAGAGGGGGCGCGCCAAGGGGGGAGTCCTACTTGTACTCCCGGTCCAAGTAGGATTCGACCCTCCCATTCCTATTCCAACTAGGAGAAGGAAGGGAAGGGAGAAGCGGGGAGAAGGAAAGAGGGGGGCGCCGCCCCCTCCTAGTCCAATTCAGACCAGCCCATGGTGGTGGTGGTGGTGGGGCAGGGGGGGGGGGCGGCAGCCACCCCTTGATGCCCTCCTCTCCTTTCCACTAAAGCCCATTACTTCCCCGGGGGGTTCCGGTAACCTCCCGGTACTCCGAATTTCACCCGAAACAACACGAACCATTCCGGTGTCTGAATGTAACCTCCAATATATGAATCTTTATCTCTCGACCATTTCGAGACTCCTCGTCATGTCCGTGATCTCATCCGGGGCCCCAAACAAACTTCGGCTCATCAAAACACATAGCTCATAATACAAATCGTCATCGAACGTTAAGCGTGCGGACCCTATGGGTTCAAGAACTATGTAGACATGACCAAGACACATTCTCGGTCAATAACCAATAGCAGAACCTGGATGCTCATATTGGTTCCTACATATTCTACAAAGATCTTTATCGGTCAAACCGCATAACAACATACGTTGTTCCCTTTGTCATCGGTATGTTAATGTTACTTACCCGAGATTCGATCGTTGGTATCATCATACCTAGTTCAATCTCGTCACCGTCAAGTCTCTTTACTCATTCCGTAATGCATCATCCCATGACCAACTCATTAGTCACATTGCTTGCAAGGCTCATAGTGATGTGCATTGCCGAGAGGGCCCAGAGATACCTCTCCGATACATGGAGTGACAAATCCTAATCTCGATCTATGCCAACTCAACAAACACCATCGGGGACACCTGTAGAGCATCTTTATAATCACCTAGTTATGTTGTGACGTTTGATAGCACACAAGGTGTTCCTCCGGTATTCGGGAGTTGCGTAATCTCATAGTCCGAGGAACATGTATAAGTTATGAAGAAAGCAATAGCAGAAAAACTAAACGATCATTATGCTAAGCTAATGGATGGGTCTTGTCCATCACATCATTTTCTAATGATGTGATCTCGTTCATCAAATGACAACACATGTCTATGACTAGGAAACTTAACCATCTTTGATTAACGGGCTAGTCAAGTAGAGGCATACTAGGGACATTCTGTTTGTCTATGTATCCACACATGTACTAAGTTTCTAGTTAATACAATTTTAGCTTGAATAATAAAAAATTATCATGATATAAGGAAATATAAATAACAACTTTATTATTGCCTCTAGGGCATATTTCCTTTAGTCTCCCACTTGCACTAGAGTCAATAATCTAGATTACATAGTAATGATTCTAACACCCATGGAGTCTTGGTGCTGATCATGTTTTGCTCGTGAGAGAGGCTCCATCGTTGTCATATTGCTTTGCATGATCATGTAGTTGACATCGTATTTGTGGCAAAGCCACCGTTCATAATTCTTTCATACATGTCACTCATGAGTCATTGCACATCCCGGTACACCGCCGGAGGCATTCATATAGAGTCATATTTTATTCTATGTATTGAGTTGTAAGTAAATAAAAGTGTGATGATCATCATTATTAGAGCATTGTCCCAGTGAGAAAAGGATGATGGAGACTATGATTCCCCCACAAGTCGGGATGAGACTCCGTACGAAAAATAAATAAAAAAGAGAAAAAAGAGGCCATAAAAAGATAAAGGCCCAAATAAAAAAATAAAAAAAATAAAAAAATGAGAGAAAAAGAGAGAAGGGGCAATGCTACTATCCTTTTACCACACTTGTGCTTGAAAGTAGCACCATGATCTTCATGATAGAGAGTCTCCTATGTTGTCACTTTCATATACTAGTGGGAATCTTTCATTATAGAGCTTGGCTTGTATATTCCAATGATGGGCTTCCTCAAAATGCCCTAGGTCTTCGTGAGCAAGCGAGTTGGATGCACACCCACTAGTTTCTTTTGTTGAGCTTTCATACACTTATAGCTCTAGTGCATCCGTTGCATGGCAATCCCTACTCACTCACATTGATATCTATTGATGGGCATCTCCATAGCCCGTTGATACACCTAGTTGATGTGAGACTATCTTCCTCCTTTTTGTCTTCTCCACAACCACCACTCTATTCCACCTATAGTGCTATATCCATGGCTCATGCTCATGTATTGCGTCAAGATTGAAAACGTTTGAGAACATCAAAAGTATGAAACAATTGCTTGGCTTGTCATCGGGGTTGTGCATGATTTAAATATTTTGTGTGATGAAGATAGCCAGACTATATGATTTTGTAGGGATAGCTTTCTTTGGCCATGTTATTTTGAGAAGACATAATTGCTTGGTTAGTATGCTTGAAGTATTATTATTTTTATGTCAATATTAAACTTTTGTCTTGAATCTTATGTATCTGAATTTTCTTGCCACAATAAAGAGAATTACATGGATAAATATGTTAGGTAGCATTCCACATCAAAAATTCTGTTTTTATCATTTACCTACTCGAGGACGAGCAGGAATTAAGCTTGGGGATGCTGATATGTATCCACCGTATCTATAATTTTGATTGTTCCATGCTATTATATTATCTATTTTGGATGTTTATGGGCTTTATTATACACTTTTATATTATTTTTGGGACTAACCTATTAACCGGAGGCCCAACCCAAATTGTTGTTTTCTTGCCTATTTCAGTGTTTCGAAGAAAATGAATATCAAATGGAGTCCAAACGGAATGAAACCTTCGGGAAAGTTATTTTTGGAACGGAAGCAATCCAGGAGACTTGGAGTAGACGTCAGGGAAGCTTCGAGGTGGCCACGAGGCAGGGAGGCGCGCCTGCCCCCTGGGCGCGCCCGCCACCCTCATGGGCCCCTCGTGGCTCCCTTGACCGACTTCTTTTGCCTATATATGTCCATATACCCTAAAAACATCGAGGAACAGAATAGATCGGGAGTTCCGCCGCCAGAAGCCTCCGTAGCCACCGAAAACCAATCTAGACCCATTCGGCACCCTGCCGAAGGGGTGAATCCCTCCCCGGTGGCCATCTTCATCATCCCAGCGCTCTCCATGACGAGGAGGGAGTAGTTCACCCTCGGGGCTGAGGGTATGTACCAGTAGCTATGTGTTTGATCTCTCTCTCTCTCTCTCTCTCTCTCGTGTTCTTGAGTTGGCACGATCTTGATGTATCGCGAGCTTTGCTATTATAGTTGGATCTTATGAGGTTTCTCCCCCTCTACTCTCTTGTAATTGATTGAGTTTTCCCTTTGAAGTTATCTTATCGGATTGAGTCTTTAAGGATTTGAGAACACTTGATGTATGTCTTGCACGTGCTTATCTGTGGTGACAATGGGATATCATGTGATCCACTTGATGTATGTTTTGGTGATCAACTTGTGAGTTCCATGACCTCGTGAACTTATGCATAGGGGTTGGCACACGTTTTCGTCTTGACTCTCTGGTAGAAACTTTGGGGCACTCTTTGAAGTTCTTTGTGTTGGTTGAATAGATGAATCTGAGATTGTGTTATGCATATCGTATAATCATACCCAGGGATACTTGAGGTGACATTGGAGTATCTAGGTGACATTAGGGTTTTGGTTGATTTGTGTCTTAAGGTGTTATTCTAGTATGAACTCTATGATAGATTGAACGGAAAGAATAGCTTCGTGTTATTTTACTACAGACTCTTGAATAGATCGATCAGAAAGGATAACTTTGAGGTGGTTTCGTACCCTACCATAATCTCTTCATTTGTTCTCCGCTATTAGTGACTTTGGAGTGACTCTTTGTTGCATGTTGAGGGATAGTTATATGATCCAATTATGTTATTATTGTTGAGAGGACTTGCACTAGTGAAAGTATGAACCCTAGGCCTTGTTTCCTAGCATTGCAATACCGTTTGTGCTCACTTTTATCATTAGTTACCTTGCTATTTTTATATTTTCAGATTACAAAAACCTATATCTACCATCCATATTGCACTTGTATCACCATCTCTTCGCTGAACTAGTGCACCTATACAATTTACCATTGTATTGGTGTGTTGGGGACACAAGAGACTCTTTGTTATTTGGTTGCAGGGTTGTTTGAGAGAGACCATCTTCATCCTACGCCCACGGATTGATAAACCTTAGGTCATCCAGTTGAGGGAAATTTGCTATTGTCCTACAAACCTCTGCACTTGGAGGCCCAACAACGTCTACAAGAAGAAGGTTGTGTAGTAGACATCATTCTTCTTTTGCTCGTTGGGAGCTTTCCCGTGTAAATAGTTTTATTTCTTTTCTTGTTCTTTGGGGGTCGAGAGGAGAAGACCATAATGAAAATGTTGAGTGGCTCTCATATGCATTATTGTTGATCTAACAAAGAGCCCATATTACCTTGTCTTCTACCTTGAATTGAATGCTTGCAGATTCCAGCTTAGTCCAATGCACGTGCACTATTATTATTATCCACACTATTCGGTCGTGCAAGTGAAAGGCAATAATGATGATATATGATGAACTGATTGAGATGAGAAAAGCTGGTATGAACTCGATCTCTCTTGTTTTTGTAAATATGATTAGTCCATCGTTCCTGATTCAGCCTACTATGAATGAAACATGTTTGCAATGACAATTAGAGACTATAGTTGCTTATGCCATGCTTAATTTGCTAGGAGTTTATAATGGTTTATCTTGCATGCCAACATGCTATTAAAATGGTTGTGATGTGGTGTGATAGGGTGGTATCCTCCTTTGAACGATTCAAGTGGTTTGACTTGGCACATGTTTACGCATGTAGTTGAAACAAAATCAACATAGCCTCTACGATATTTATGTTCATGGTGAATTATATCCTATTCATGCTTGCATTCAGTGTTGATTAATTTTAATACATGTTCATGACTGTTGTCGCTCTCTAGCTGGTCACTTCCCAGTCTTTTTCTAGCCTTCACTTGTACTAAGCGGGAATACTGCTTGTGCATCCAATTCCATAAACCCCAAATTTATTCCATATGAGTCCACCATACCTTCCTATATACGGTATCTACCTGCCGTTCCAAGTAAATTTGTATGTGCCAAACTCTAATCCTTCAAATAAACATTCTGTTTTGTATTCTCGAATAACTCATGTATCAACTAGGGTTGTCTGTATCCTCCATGCTAGGTGGGTTATTCTCAAGAGGAGTGGACTCCGCTCCTCACTCACGAGAAAATGGCTGGTCACCGGGATGCCTAGTCCCATGCTCAAATAAAATCAAAATAATTGCAAACAAAACTCCCCCAGGATTGTTGTTAGGTGGAGGCACCCGTTGTTTCGGGCAAGCCATGGATTGATGCTTGTTGGTGGTGGGGGAGTATAAACTTTACCATTCTGCTTCGGAAGCGCCTATAATGTGTGTAGCATGGAAGATATCAATATCTCTTGGTTGTTATGTTGACAATGAAAGTATACCACTCAAAATATTATTAATCTCTATTTCAAAATCGAGCTCCGGCACCTCTACAAATCCCTGCTTCCCTCTGCGAAGGGCTTATCCATTTACTTTTCTATTGAGTCATCATCCTCTTATTAAAAGGCACCAGTTGGAGAGCACCATTGTCATTTGCATGTATTATCGTTAGTTTACATTGAGTATGACTTGACTGGATCTCTTTTACCATTAATTACAATGTCTAGTCAGTCCTTGATCTTTAAAGGTGCTCTGCATTTATGTTTCGCGGTCTCAGAAAGGGCTAGCGAGATACCATGTTATAACATATTATGATTGTTTTGAGAAAGTGTTGTCATCCAAGATTTAGTACTACTGCTCGCTAGTTGATTATGCCATTGATATGAGTAAACATGAGACCTAAATGTTATCGTGAATATGGTTAGTTCATAATCTTTAATGGAAACTTGAATGCCGGCTTTACATATTTACAACAAGAGCAAACAGAGTTTGTAAAAGTTTTTCTTTATCACTTTCAGTTTATCAACTGAATTGCTTGAGGACAAGCAACGGTTTAAGCTTGGGGAGTTGATACGTCTCCGTCGTATCTACTTTTCCAAACACATTTGCCCTTGTTTTGGACTCTAACTTGCATGATTTGAATGGAACTAACCCGGACTGACACTGTTTTCAGCAGAATTGCCATGGTGTTATTTTTGTGCAGAAATAAAAGTTCTCGGAATGACCCGAAAATCAACTGAGAATTATTTTGGAATATATAAAAAATATTGGAAGAAGAATCCATGTCAGGGGGCCCACACCCTGTCCACGAGGGTGGGGGGCGCGCCTACCCCCCTGGGCGCGCCCCCTGTCTTGTGGGCCCCCTGATGCTCCACCGACGTCCATGTTGACTCCATATATTCGTGTTCGGGGAGAAAAAAATAGGAGAGAAGGATTCATCATGTTTTACGATACGGAGCCACCGCCAAGCCCTAATCTCTCTTGGGAGGGCTGATCTGGAGTCTGTTCGGGGCTCTGGAGAGGGGAATCCGTCGCCATCGTCATCATCAACCTTCCTCCATCACCAATTTCATGATGCTCACTGCCGTGCGTGAGTAATTCCATCGTAGGCTTGCTGGACGGTGATGGGTTGGATGAGATTCATCATGTAATCGAGTTAGTTTTGTTAGGGTTTGATCCCTAGTATCCACTATGTTCTGAGATTGATGTTGCTATGATTTTGCTATGCTTAATGCTTGTCACTAGGGCCCGAGTGCCGTGATTTCAGATCTGAACCTATTATGTTTTCATGAATATATGTGAGTTCTTGATCCTATCTTGCAAGTCTATAGTCACCTATTATGTGTTATGATCCATTAACCCCGAAGTGACAATAATCGGGATACTTGCTGGTGATGATCGTAGTTTGAGGAGTTCATGTATTCACTATGTGGTAATGCTTTGGTCCGGTACACTATTAAAAGGAGGCCTTAATATCCCTTAGTTTCCAATAGGACCCCGCTGCCACAGGACGGTAGGACAAAAGATGTCATGCAAGTTCTTTTCCATAAGCACGTATGACTATATTCGGAATACATGCCTACATTACATTGATGAACTGGAGCTAGTTCTGTGTCACCCTATGTTATAACTGTTGCATGATTGATCGCATCCAACATAATTATCGATCACTGATCCATTGCCTACGAGCTTTTCATATATTGTTCTTCACTTATTTACTTTCCCGTTGCTACTGTTACAATCACTATAAAACCAAAAATATTACTTTTGCTACCGTTACCACCACTATCATATTACTTTGCTACTAAACACTTTGCTGCAGATATTAAGTTTCCTGGTGTGGTTGAATTGACAACTCAGCTGCTAATACTTGAGAATATTCTTTGCCTCTCCTTGTGTCGAATCAATAAATTTGGGTTGAATACTCTACCCTCGAAAACTGTTGCGATCCCCTATACTTGTGGGTTATCACTCCTCTTCATTGTCCTCTGTTCTCCTTCTCGTCTTCTCCTTCCTCACGACGCACCAGCCCTCGCGAGCTCCACCACCGTTGACCTCCGCCTTCTTCATCAACTCCGACCGCTGCGTTGCCCTGAGCGATCCAGAAACACCTGACACTTCTCCGCTATCAGCTAGCATCAGTAAGTCTCCCCCTTTCCTTTTCATGGATCTGTTTTCTTTTTAAGGGTTTAGGTGTTCGTCGGCGTTCATTACTGCTCTTCCTTCTTCTTGTTAGATCGCGTAGTTTGATCTGAAAACAATGTAGATCATGTGCGGTAGTAGTTTAGCACCCACTTTTGATATTAGAACATATCTTCTTTGCGATAGATCTCTTCTAGGGCATCTCCACTTTTCTACTGCTGCCTCTGTAGGTTTTAGAATTTATTTCCCTTTTCTGAACAACGGTAGATCTGAACTTATAGCTTCAACCTGTGGAACCTGTTTTTCCTAACACTTAGCAAATTTTGCTCTTTGTAGATCTTGAATATCTTAGTCATGGCAGCTTATTCAGCCGACTCATCGTTACTTCATATATCATTAGCCCTTACTTAAGCCGCCATTCTGAATATGCACTGCAATTGTTAACTTGTAGTCTCACCAACTAATTTGAGCCGCAGAATTATTTCCTTCCTTTAGGTTGTCCTTTCACCATGCCGCCAAAGACAGTTACTACCTGTAACTGGGTTCCCTCCATTGTCACTGAGAGCACTTTAAAGGACTTTGTCACCGTTGGATATTTGCCAGAGAAAAGTGCCATGCATTACCGTGCTCCTAACCCGAGCGAAGAGAGACCTCAGCCAAAGGATGGTGAAGTTATTGTATTCATTGATCATATGAACCGGGGCTTCTCGCCGTCCGGCTCTAAGTTCTTTAGGGATGTCCTGCACTTATTCAAACTCTATTCGCAAGACATTGGACCCAACTCCATATCAAACATCTGAAACTTTCAAGTTTTCTGTGAGGTATACCTTCAAGAAGAGCCTAGTGTTGAGCTTTTCAGGGAATACTTCTACCTGAACCGACAAAATGAATTCACAAACGGGCCCAACTTGGAACTTGGTGGAATTTCAATTCAACACAGAAGAGATGCCATTTTCCCTCAAGCATCTCTGCTGAGTCACCCCAAGGACTGGAACCAAACATGGTTCTACTGCAAAGATATCTCGCCGTCTGATGAAAATCCATTGCCGGGTTATCGTGCTGAACATCTCATTCAAGTTATCAACTCCCTGATAAACTTACTGCCGCCGAACGCAAGAAACTCATTCCTACAATCAGAAAAGTCCAAGCCTTGCTAGGAAACGGTTTAACCGGAGTCGATTTAATCCGCTGCTAGGTCGCATGGCGGATCATACCCTTAAGCCGCCAAACCGGCTTAATGTGCACTTATACTGGAGGAACAGACGACCCCTTACGCCATAGCTCTCTGCGTCTGACTGAAGAGGGCATCATTGAAATGGCAACAACGCTTGTAAATAGCAAATTTGAAGACCACAACAAAGTGGGTTTGAATCCTTTCTACAAGCTTAACCCGCCGCCAGATGTAAGTCTCTTGATTTCTTTTACCTTACTTCATCACCCACACATTGCATGAACTCAAATATGTTATTCTTCCACAGGCTAAATCTGACTTTTGGAAAGCAAAATATGACCATGAGGCTGCCAAAAAGGCTAGGGCTGCCGCGAAAGTCGCCAAAAAGACCACCAGGAGATCTAGGAAGAAACCAAGCGCCTCTGATCTGCTTAAGCTAGACGAAACCTCTGAGTCGGAGGTAGCCCTTGACTCTCTTGGCTTGTTTTTCAACCACCTTATTGACACTGATTATTGTCAGGATGACACGAGAGCCAGCCAAGCGGTTGAATGTAGCGACCCGACCTCAAATGGTCAAGCCTCTGTGGATCCGTGCCATCCCTGGATCGGTATGATGGCACACGCAGTACATCAATGTATATATCAAAGTGCAATCACATGTATAAATAACGTAAAGCTGATATATACATCATAAGTCTCAGCGGAAACAAACATAAGGGTGTGGAGTCCATCAACACCAACGGTAAGTTGAGTGTAGACCGTAACCCTAGAACGTAACTCTTACTCGTCGTAAAATTCCTGCAACATAAGATGTTGCAGCCCTATAGGTCAGTACATTGAATGTACTGGCAAGTCACATCATAAGAATAATGAACCTATTTGTACATGCAATTTGGCTAGTGGAAAGCTCTAAATTTAGTTTTTGCATAAAGCTAGTTTTTCCCTAGAATAAAAGATATTATTCTACCACTACTGTATAGCATAGGATGAGTTGGTAAACCCAACTTAATCCATTCCCAAAGTTTCAATTAAAACCCAACTGTTTAATTAAGAGTGATGAGATCTCCCAGCATTTCCACTACTAGATGCTCAAGTTATTTTTAACACTCTGCAAAGGTTTGCGCACTTTTCCCCACAAGACTCGATCACCTCCCTTGAAGTTCTCGCACTGCCTGGCATTTGAGAACAGGATGACCGAGACATAGTCTTTCGAAAATGTTCCCCCTTAACCCACGGACAGGCCGGTACACCTACATCATTCTACATCTGCTAGCCCATCCCGGAAGGGGTCACACTATCTACTCAACTAAGCCAGAGCCCATATTGGCTTGTGGCTGCACACGGAAGCTTCTAGACATGAGAATACGATTGATCTCTTTGAGCCTGGGCGGCCGACCACTAGTGGTGCACCACCATGGATTAACCATGCATGCTCCCACTGTACTTCGCCACCATTCAAACCAAATACCGCCCAGGTAGTTCATTTACAAGTCTTGGTCCTGATTACTAGTTTGTCACTCATGTCTCACCATGAACACTTCCCAATTCCATGTCTACACTTGGCGAGGCAAAAATAAACTTACACGTTGGTGACAAGGATGTATAGGTCAGACCTACCTCAAATGAACTACTAGGTAATGGCATAGCCATCTGGCAACAATAAATCCTACCATGCAATCCTACCTCAAAGGACTAAGTGCATAACAAAAACATAGGTAAATGGAAGAATGGTCAAATGTGAACTTGCCTGGTAATAGTTGATGAAGATTATATCGCTCTCAGAATTTTACTTAATAGAGCTATTCGTCACTCTCCGATGAAAATCTATAAGGTCAAACATTGCATTCACATAAGCAATCATTTCGGAGAACCAAATAACATGCAACATGAAAAGACTCGGAAAATCCAAATGAACACACACCACACTTAACTATCAAAAGAAAATACTAAGTGCAAAACAACATAGGGCATGTGTGCCAAAAATTGTGACGTGGACCACAGTGCATACTAGGCATACGAGTAAAACTACTATAGACAGATCCTAATGTGTGAAAAATATTGTGAGATACGTCCAAGTGATAGGGTTTGATAACGGTGACACGGTGCAAAGAGAATCATGTCAATCGGAGCCATTGTTTAGGAGATATGGCCAATTGAAGTTTGAATTCAAATCTGAATAAAGTTCAAATTTGAATTTGGCCAAAAGTTTTCAAAGTTGGTTTTCTAGATAAAGCTATTCGAGACGAACATTTTGCCACTGGTTTCGTCGAATTTGGAGTTACGGTTAAAAAGATACAACCATTTGAAGTTTAGGGGCTAAACTAAAATTTACAGGGACCTGACTGTGAAAGTTTTATTCGCGACCAGGTCCCTGGCCACGTGGCGGCTTCTGGGTGGCTGAGCAGTGTTCGCGGCTTAGGCTAAACGGCGAACAGCCACTAAATAGGCAAAACAGCGGCAGCGGCTTAATACCACAAAACTGAGGTCGGTTTAACTAAACCGCATGGTTTATTTAAAAAACCGTTGTTAACCGATTTAACACAAAAAAAGGACCGGGCAAACGGCTTCTTACCGTCGACGACGACGATAGGGGACGGCGCCACGGGCGTCGGGCGGCGGACGAGGCGGCGGCTCCGGCAGTCCTTAGCGGCGGGGAGGGAGGCGGCGGGGTCCGGCGTGGTGTGGGCGACCGAATGGTGGTGACGGCGGGCGTCGGCGTGCACCGGACGGGGCGGAGGGAGGCGATGTAGCTCCGGTGAGCTGCGTGAACTCCGGCGGCTCGGAGTCATCGGTTTGGCTGCTTCGGCGCGACCTAGGGGAAACCAATATGTCAAAACGATGCGCACAGGCTTGAGGATTAGGTGACGAAGAAAAGAGCGGCTCGGGTGCACCACGGGTGACGTAATCATCGACGGAGGGTTTCGGCTCCGGCGAGATCCAACTGACGAAGGCGGTGGCTGTGAGGAGCGAGGGACGATGCGAAATGGCAGAATGGAGAGAGGGGGCTCCGAGGCTTATATAGGCTCAGAGAGGGGTGCTTGGGGCTGCGGGATAAGCTCTATCCCTAGAGCTTCGGCCGACGGGTGCGTGCGCGTGCTCATCTAGCGGGAGGAGCGGGAGGTTGGGGGTGACTCGGGTGGGGCCCTCCTGCAGCGGGCGCTGCGTGTGAGCGAGAGGGAGAGGCGGGGAGCGAAGGTGCTCGGGCGCTGGCCCTGGGCCGAATTGGCCAGCAGCTAGCAGCTGGCTGGGCCGCGGGGTGCTCCTGGGTCGAGTTGGCCACGGTCCAGGTGGTGTGTGTGTGTGTTGTTGTTGTTGTTGTTGTTGTTGTTTTAAACACAAAGGAAACTGTAGCAGAATAAAATAAAATAAAATTAACATAGGCATATTATATACCAAAATGCTCAGAAAAATACCAAGAATAAGATGAACTATTTTCCAAGTTCAAATAAATTATAAAGAAAATCATAAAAGTCAAATAGTACTACTGTTGCATTTAAAATCAACAAAAATCATTTTTAAAATAGCAAAACGATTTCAAATTTATTTTCTCCTAATTTTCTATTGAGGGGAATCATTTTACCCTTATTTCCATTTATTTACTTTTAGGAGAAAAATAATTTGAATTTAAAACTAGATAACTTCCAAGAGGATTTTGAATTTGAAATTTCAAACAACTTCCAAAGGAAAATGAGTTCCAAGTAACTTCAAAGTGACTTCCAAATTATTTATTTGAAACTCCCAACTCTCTTTCTTCAATTTTGAAGAAGTCATTTTATCTTCCCTCATGAACTCATTGAGTTGCTTAAAGTTTCTAAGTTTGAAATATTTCAAATGGAATTCAAATCATTTTCAAACACCTTTTCATTTCTTTAAATGGAAGAAGTCATATTATCTTCACTCTAGGATCTTGTGATGAAATGAATTTGAATTCTTCGAGATCAAAATGCAAGATGAAAGTTTTGGGAAAGTCCTTTTATTCCCTCTCATTCAAGTTTCAAAAAGTTTCAATTTCCACTCAGTTTCACACAATCAGTCACACAAAAATCAAACAAACAATCACAATTATTTATTTAATATAACATTCCAAAATTTAGAATTTTGGGATGTTACAAACTACCACCCTTAAAATGAATCTCGTCCTCGAGATTCGGAGAGGCTAGAAAGAAGGTTAGGTTTGGGGGGAGGGTCTCCTTGAAAATCCATTCATCAACACATGGTATGGGGTGCTACCACCCTTAGAATCATGGTTACGGTTCCGACAAACTCATGTACTCCGTCCTTTGCATCGACGGTGCCGGTCTTCTCATATTCTCCGAGATAACTCCTTCACTTTTGCTCTTCCGGTAAGGGCATGGCCTTTTCCTCAAAATCAGGAGTCCTTGCATCAAAATAAGATCCTTCTAAGACTTGACAGGTCTGGCGCCAATGCTAAACAACTATCAAAAACCTCATGGTGGTCGACAATTTTTGGTTTCTCCTGCAGGAAATGGGTCTGGGTTGAACCTCACCGCATAACCTACGATTGGCAATAGGGCCTATACAGGGTTTCCATCGTCCTGCCATTCTATGGCCTTTGGTTTGTCGTGTCGACACTCTTCTAGGGTTTTAAGGCTCTCTGATTTTCTATCAACATATGATAGCCCATGATAGAAGTCTCCGGTATGGGGGCCAATCCATCCCGTACTTGAATCATTACCACATACGCAGATAGTGAATCACGTATTCTAACACTTGGGCATCCTCACAAGCATTGCAGAACTTCTCTTCTCCACGAACTGGGTTCGGGTAAATCCATTTGTTCTGCAAGCCAAACAAAATCTCTATCGCTTCTTCACAACTCTCGGGTTTACGTAACCTCCTATGGAACGTCTGCTGATGAAATTGTAGCTTCCTTCAGAATTCTTTTCTTCAACAAGATTGTGCTTGTTTCCTTATCAAATCCTGGGTCCTGTGGGTTATGGCCCACTTCAACACTTGTATATCTTTAACTCATCCTTGGAGTTACTATTGTTCCATATTCCAACATTTTATCTCCTTTAAATCCAATAGCACTTCATTCCTTCATATTCTTGGGGTAACCATCATAACTAAAACAAAACTCCAACTCATTTGTCCAAACTCCAACTTTATATGGAACAACATTTTCCTTTCCATCGGTCAATTGTTCACACAGACAAGTATAGCCAAAAAAATGCACTGGTTCATACATAATTCATATTCTCTTCATATCAAATCCTTTATTACATCCTTAACCACTACTCAAAACTCAAATTTCAAAAGTACTCTATTACAAAAGCTGCCACCCACATAGTTTGGTATGGTCAAGCATTACTTCCATCTTTATTCATTTGTCCTACTTGAAGATGTTTTAGTCCCACCGGAATTGTGCGATGTGATCCTTGAAATCATCGACCTTTTGCTTCATCATGGTGGCCATGAGCTTCATCTCCATCATTTCTGCATGCTCCTCCCTCAAGTATTCATGAGTGTGACAGAGTCTTGCTTCTAGTATTTCTCTAATCTGACATATGGCTTCCATAGCAACTTCACGAACAGAATCAAAGAATGTTGCTCGTGGTACTCGAGAAATGAAAAGGTATTGTCCCATAGTCTTTGGGCAAACTCCCTTCATGTGGTGGAGGTCTACCTCCACGTACCAAAGTTCAAATCCATTCTCCATGAAAGGATAACCCTTGTAGACTGCATCTCCTTCAAGATGAATATGCTTCATCATGTCCTTCAGGATTTTTGGGAAATCCTGATCACCGGTCAGGGTCATGATCATTTCTGGGCCCTTCAGAAAAGACTTTTAAAAGGTTGTCATCTGCAGGCATAAGATAGAAGGGGTACTCAGGATACTGTATGTATTTCCTTTGGTGAA
The DNA here is from genome assembly GCF_002162155.2 of Triticum dicoccoides. Taxonomy (NCBI): domain Eukaryota; kingdom Viridiplantae; phylum Streptophyta; class Magnoliopsida; order Poales; family Poaceae; genus Triticum; species Triticum dicoccoides. The sequence continues at coordinate 309,648,003 of NC_041388.1, read as the reverse complement.
ATGTGGTTATTTTTCTGGGAAAGGTTTGGGGTCAGCTTGTCCATGGGTTCAAGGTTTTAGTCTGGGTGAGATAGCGAGAGAGGTACTCACAATCAACAAACAACTCATGACACCTCATATGAGATTCCAACCACATCAACTTTTATTGCTTCACGAACCATTACAATTTCCATTTCATAACTCAACTCAACATCCCCAAAAATAAAAGTGTTTTCCACATTTATTACATGCTTTATTCCAATATCAAGATCTCAACTACTCTGCTCAAGCTCTCCTCGGGTCTGAACATTCTCCGACAAAATGTCCTACTCCTTTGCAGCATAAACGAATGACTTCAGACAAATCCAGGGGCTTCCTGGTGGTTATCTTGGCTCCTTGGGTTCTTGGCTTCCTTGTTGGGCATTTGCTAGTGTAATGACCTAAATCCTTGCACCTGTAACAAGTGATTTGACTCAGGTCCTTTTCTGCAGAAATTGGGTTATTCTGGGGATACATGCTCTTTCTCTTCCTCGACTTCTTCATTCCGATCAATTCCTCTATCTCTTGTCGATCAAACTCCACTTCGTCCGTCGGGAAGTTTCCCAGATACTCTTGGCTTTCCTTCGTGCAATACTATGAAAAATGTCCTTCTTCTCCACATGAATAGCAAGCATTGGAGTAAAATTTGTTTAGGCTTTCTCCATCAGGGTCGTTAACATCTTCCTTCATCACAGGTTCTTTTAAACTTTCCCCGAGGGCTTCTTTCACTGCTTCCTTCTGCTGCTTGGTAATTTCTTGTACCTTGGGATAAATATGACATTGGGCAGGGTAGTGTGTAGTTCCTTCACACAAGAAACAAGCAACCTTCATGGTTGGACATTCTTCAGCTTGGTGATTTCCTTCACAATGAGGGCATCCATCCTTGTGTTCTTCATGGGTATGTCCTATCTCACCACAAATCTTGCATGCACAAGGTTTCTTCATTTTATTGCCATAGGGCTTCTGAATAAGACGAGGCCTCAGTAGAGTCATCTTGAATTCTTCCCAAGTTTTTGCTCCGTTACATTGTTGTATGGCCTGATGCATTTTCCACCAGGTTGCAGCACTTTTTGTAAAGTACTAAAGAGCATATTGAACCTCATACTTCCTTGCAACCAAATTTCTCTTGAAGTGATCCTCCATGCTTTGAATCCATAGCTCTGCCTTCAACTGAGTGATCGGTTCAGAGAATGCAAGTCCATCTTCATTCATCATCTATTGGGTCCAAGGGTTTCGGGATGAGATACGAGAGAGGGATAGAGTGATACACACAATACACACAATATAGTTTTGAGAATAAGTTTTATTTGTTGCTGTCAGAAAACACACACAAAATATGACAGCTCACAAATCACCGCATCTAACGTGAGTATACAACAATGGTTTGGTCTTCTAAAGGTCATATAAATCTTGGAATTCATCGGTGTCTTCAAATTCTTCAATTCTTTAGAGGCTTCGTCTGTTGTAGCTTCAATTCTTCTAGTGTATGGTGAAGTCTGATACCTTGTCCTTCTCGGAGTGGTCTCATCAGTTGATCCTCTGTGTGGTCCAAGGGAAAAGTGGTATTGGCTGACTATTTGAGGTAAAAGAAAAGATTTGATAAAGCTCGGAAAAGAAGAGAGGTAAAAGATCTTTTTGAAAATAAAGTTTTAGATAAATCCTTTCCTAAGGGCTTTCCAGTTTCTATGGTTACGTCCTACAGTCAACATGTGCTCTGATACCATCTCTGTAGCGACTTGTCCTCAAACGGTCAAGCCTCTGTGTATCTGTGCCATCCCTGGATCAGTATGCTGGCACACACAGTACATCAGTGTATATATCAAAGTGAAATCACATGTATAAATAACATAAAACTAATATATATCTCATAAGTCTCAGCGGAAACAAACATAAGGGTGTGGAGTCCATCAACGCCAACAGCAAGTTGAGTGTAGACCGTAACCCTACAACGTAACTCTTACTCGTCGTAGAAATTCCTGCAACATAAGACGTTGCAGCCCTGTAGGTCAGTACATTGAATGTACTGGCAAGTCACATCATAAGAATAATGAACCTATTTGTACATGCAATTTGGCTGGTGGAAAGCTCTAAGTTTAGTTTTTGCACAAAGCTAGTTTTTCCCTAGAATAAAAGATATTATTCTACCACTACTGTATAGCATAGGATGAGTTGGTAAACCCAACTTAATCCATTCCCAAAGTTTCAATTAAAACCCAACTGTTTAATTAAGAGTGATGAGATCTCCCAGCATTTCCACTACTAGATGCTCAAGTTGTCCGTAACCGGGGACACGACTAATCGATTAGGTTTTAACACTCTGCAGAGGTTTACCCACTTTTCCCCATAAGACTCGATCGCCTCCCTTGAAGTTCTCGCACTGCCTGGCATTTGAGAACAGGATGACCGAGACATAGTCTTTCGAAAATGTTCCCCCTTAACCCACGGACAGGCAGGTACACCTACATCATTCTACATCTACTAGCCCATCCCGGAAGGGGTCACACTATCTACTCAACTAAGCCAGAGTCCATATTGGCTTGTGGCTGCACACGGAAGCTTCTAGACATGAGAATACGATTGATCTCTTTGAGCCTGGGTGGCCGACCACTAGTGGTGCACCACCATGGATTAACCATGCATGCTCCCACTGTACTTCGCCACCATTCAAACCAAATACCACCCAAGTAGTTCATTTACAAGTCTTGGTCCTGATTACTACTTTGTCACTCATGTCTCACCATGAACACTTCCCAATTCCACGTCTACACTTGGCGAGGCAAAAATAAACTTACACGTTGGTGACAAGGATGTATAGGTCAGACCTACCTCAAATGAACTACTAGGTAATGGCATAGCCATCTGGCAACAATAAATCCTACCATGCAATCCTACCTCAAAGGACTAAGTGCATAACAAAAACATAGGTAAATGGAAGAATGGTCAAATGTGAACTTGCCTGGTAATAGTTGATGAAGATTATATCGCTCTCAGAATTTTACTTAATAGAGCTTTTCGTCACTCTCCAATGAAAATCTATAAGGTCAAACATTGCATTCACATAAGCAATCATTTCGGAGAACCAAATAACATGCAACATGAAAAGACTCGAAAAATCCAAATGAACACACACCACACTTAACTATCAAAAGAAAATACTAAGTGCAAAACAACATAGGGCATGTGTGCCAAAAATTGTGACGTGGACCACAGTGCATACTAGGCATACGAGTAAAACTACTATAGACAGATCCTAATGTGTGAAAAATATTGTGAGATAAGTCCAAGTGATAGGGTTTGGTAATGGTGACACGGTGCAAAAAGAATCACGTCAATCGGAGCTATGCTTTAGGAGATATGGCCAATTGAAGTTTGAATTCAAATCTGAATAAAATTCAAATTTGAATTTGGCCAAAAGTTTTTTAAGTTGGTTTTCAAGATAAAGCTATTCGAGACAAACATTTTGCCGCTAGTTTCGTCGAATTTGGAGTTACGGTTAAAAAGATACAACAATTTGAAGTTTAGGGGCTAAACTGAAATTTACAGGGACCTGACTGTGAAAGTTTTATTCGCGACCAGGTCCCTGGCCACGTGGCGGCTTCTGGGTGGCTGAGCAGTGTTCGCGGCTTAGGCTAAACGGCAAACGGCCACTAAATAGGCAAAACAGCGGCAGTGGCTTAATACAACAAAACCGAGGTCGGTTTAACTAAACCGCATGGTTTATTTAAAAAACCGTTGTTAACCGATTTAACACAAAAAAAACGGACCGGGCGAACGACTTCTTACCGTCAACGACGACGACAGGGGACGGCACTGTGGGCGTCGGGCGGCGGGCGGCGGACGGGGCGGCGGCTCCGGCAGTCCTTAGTGGCGGGGAGGGAGGCGGCGGGGTCCGGCGTGGTGTGGGCGACCGGATGGCGGTGACGGCGGGGGTCGGCGTGCACCGGACGGGGCGGAGGAAGGCGATGTAGCTCCGGTGAGCTGCGTGAACTCCGGCGGCTCGGGGTCATCGGTTTGGCTGCTTCGGCGCGACCTAGGGGAAACCAATATGTCAAAACGATGCGCACAGGCTTGAGGATTAGGTGACGAAGAAAAGAGCGGCTCGGGTGCACCACGGGTGACGTAATCATCGACGGAGGGTTTCGGCTCCGGCGAGATCCAACTGACGAAGGCGGTGGCTGTGAGGAGCGAGGGACGATGCGAAGTGGCAGAATGGAGAGAGGGGGCTCCGAGGCTTATATAGGCTCAGAGAGGGGTGCTTGGGGCTGCGGGATAAGCTCTATCCCTAGAGCTTCGGCCGACGAGTGCGTGCGCGTGCTCATCCAGCGGGAGGAGCGGGAGGTTGGGGGTGACTCGGGTGGGGCCCTCCTGCAGCGGGCGCTGCGTGTGAGCGAGAGGGAGAGGCGGGGAGCGAAGGTGCTCGGGTGCTGGCCCTGGGCCGAATTGGCCAGCGGCTAGCAGCTGGCTGGGCCGCGGGGTGCTCCTGGGCCGAGCTGGCCACGGTCCAGGTGGTGTGTGTGTGTTGTTGTTGTTGTTGTTTTTTTTTAAACATAAAGGAAACTGTAGCAGAATAAAATAAAATAAAATAAAATTAACATAGGCATATTATATACCAAAATGCTCAGAAAAATACCAAGAATAAGATGAACTATTTTCCAAGTTCAAATGAATTATAAAGAAAATCATAAAAGTCAAATAGTGCTACTGTTGCATTTAAAATCAACAAAAATCATTTTTAAAATAGCAAAACGATTTCAAATTTATTTTCTCCTAATTTTCTATTGAAGGGAATCATATTACCCTTATTTCCATTTGTTTACTTTTAGGAGAAAAATAATTTGAATTTAAAACTAGATAACTTCCAAGAGGATTTTGAATTTGAAATTTCAAACAACTTCCAAAGGAAAATGAGTTCCAAGTAACTTCAAAGTGACTTCCAAATTATTTATTTGAAACTCCCAACTCTCTTTCTTCAATTTTGAAGAAGTCATTTTATCTTCCCTCATGAACTCATTGAGTTGCTTAAAGTTTCTAAGTTTGAAATATTTCAAATGGAATTCAAATCATTTTCAAACCCCTTTTCATTTCTTTAAATGGAAGAAGTCATATTATCTTCACTCTAGGATCTTGTGATGAAATGAATTTGAATTCTTCGAGATCAAAATGCAAGATGAAAGTTTTGGGAAAGTCCTTTTATTCCCTCTCATTCAAGTTTCAAAAAGTTTCAATTTCCACTCAGTTTCACACAATCAGTCACACAAAAATCAAACAAACAATCACAATTATTTATTTAATATAACATTCCAAAATTTAGAATTTTGGGATGTTACATTAAAGAAGAGGTAACTATCATTTCCTCTGACTCAGAACCTTTACCAAGGTAGAAACCTCGGCGAGTAACCCGGAAAGTAAGGTTTTCACACCCCTTGGCTTATTTAGACCCTCACTTTCTTTTGAAACGACAGCAACACAAGAGCCACCGCCAGACCCGAACCAGTGGAGGTGAAGATTTATCCTCCGGCTTACCAAACACTCCTTGAAAACGTTAAAATGAGGTTCTTTTTGACCTTAACTCTTTTATTTACTAGCATGTTTTTGTTTTCATTAACCACTCAATTCATTTGACTTAATTTTGCAGGAGATTTCCCGCTCTTCCTCTGGTGATTCATCGCAGACTAAACTGCCGGCTTTCAAGACTGCCCCTGGGTAAGAATAATTATCTTTTTTCTGTACCTTTATATCTTCATCATTATGCTGACTTGTCCAAATTCTTTTTTAGCGGTCAAGCAAAGCCCAACAAGAAAGAGAAGGTGACAAAACCGGCCGAAGATTCTAAAGCCGCTGAACCGGACCAGCCAACCTTTGCACCAGAAAACTCTGAACAACCAGAAGATCCTGCTCCTAATGCTCAACCTGAGATCCTGAGTTGTCTGTTGATGAAACCAATATTGACCCATCAACTACTAAACCGTCAAGCTCAGTTAACCCGCCAGAGACTCATGATGATGATGTTTTAATCACTGGCACCGGATTTACTGAGCTGGGGAATCCAACTGTACTAGCGAGACATTCTACCAAACAAGAAGTCATGGAAAGACGGAAAGTGAGGTTTGATGTCTCCCACTATGCTCAATTGAGTAATAGTGAAATATTATCTGGTTATCTCAGTCAAGTACACTCCAGATGTGACTTGGAAATTGAGATGGTCAAACAGATGCACCAGAAGTATGAGGTACGTCCTCCGGCTTATATAAGTTATATATCCTGCCAGCCCCCAAGTCTTCTAATTATGATAAGATTGAATAATCTGTAGACTTAAAAAACTTACAATCTTCTGTCCTAGACTCCCTCCAAGTCTGGTTTAAAACTAAACCGTATGCTGATAGTAGTAGCATAATTTTGCATTTGTAGTCCCCAAGGTCCGGTTGAATCAGTAAGAATGAGCCGGTCCTATTGATCACTGTAAAAGAACAGAACTGAACTGTATAGCCCCCATGAGTCGGCTGAGACTGTTGACAGCTCACCCGACTCATCTTTAGGAAGAGACAAGCAATATGCATTATCCCCCAAGTGCCAAGTGTTGTTGCTTGCAAAATGCTTGGGATTTAACTGTTGTAATCCGCCTTGAAATATGTTTGATAAGTCTGTGCTGCCTGCAGGCTGCTACCACTAAATTGGAAACTCAACTAAACGAGGCCAAGGCCCGACTGGCGGCTCAGGAAACTGAGACCCAGAAGACTGAATCAAAATTCCAGTTTAGTGTGTCTGAATCAGAAAAATTGAAGACCAGCTTTACTACGGATAAAGAGGCTTAGGCTAAGGAAAAGACTGCCCCGATACAGCGTGCTGAGAAAGCAGAGGCGGCTCTTGAGGAAGTTACCATTGAACTCACCGGTTTAAAACACCGTGTGTCTCAGATGGTTTCTGCTATCTTCGTTAAGCCACCTTGCTATTTATCCAAAGTGAGTATTTGTCATCATAATGTAAGCCGCCATTTGACCAATTTTTAACTTACTCGGGTCCCAGGAGCAGCAAACTTAGCCAAGACACACTGGTGAAGCTCAAGGCGGTCTATACTCTTGTTGAGCAACTATACACCGGAGCTCAGCAAACTCTCGCTACTATCTCCCCAACGAATCAAGGGCCAAACCTGTTAAGTGATGTTTTGAAGAAACTGTCCATCTTGCCCACCAGGTTTCAAGAAATCAAACGGTCTTGTGCTAGAGCCGGAGCTGTAACAGCCTTGAGCCGTCCCAAAGCATGGGTACCAGAACTAGACCCGGCAGATGTAGCTAGTGGGTATCCTAGTTTGAAGGAAGATGGAACCTCTTTTGATCAGCAAGACTTTGCCGCCTGTGTCAAAGAAATTTGTCCTCATGCAACATTCATCGCTAAAGAAACCAATCTTTTCAAGTACCATCCGACTTATGATAAAGACGCCTGCATATAAAGTGATGGACTTAATTCCGCCGATTCGTAAGCACACTTTTGCCCCTGATATTGACCCGTCCAATCTGATTGACGATGAGGCTGAATTCTTCGCCTTGCGTGGCTTTGACTGGTCCAAACCAAACTTCCAGACGGTGGAGGAGGAATGAGAACCGGCTGGGGATGAACCAGAGGCCTCCCGCCAGCAAGATCAAGAAGAGTGAACCGCCAGGCGGTTGAAAATATGTTAAGTCTTAATAAAACACTTGTCCTTATGTTAGCTCATGGAGCTATGTAATCGAATAGTTAAATTTGAATTGGCCATGCCATCATGCACATTTTTCTGTCTTCCGTAACACTGATTATCCACCAGTTTAAAGAACCACTATTTGTATGATAATCGTTGACTTATGCAGATGTGAATTATTATGATCCTACACACAAAGAAAAACACAAGGGCCATGGTGGTTTACCGCCGGGCGGGTCATGATACCCAATGAAAGCCGTTGGGGACAAATAGTTCATAACCATGGCCAGTCTGATAACTGTTAAGAAAACAACATACCTATGGTATTGGATCACACTGTTGGTTTACCAAAGTAGTGTAATAAGAGTGATGACCCAAAATTTGAGCACTGGTAATTATCAGAGATTGCTGACTTATAAACAAACCCAGATCAGGTTAATAAACACCGGATATTATCTTATCTCATACTGGTGACTTATAGTCAAAAACTCAGGCCGGGTTAATAAACACCGGATAGTATCGCATCTCATACTGGCGACTTATAGTCAAAAGCCAGGCTGGGTTAATAAGCACCGGTGAATTATAATCATAAAGCCTTATAAGCCTCATAAAATAAACCTCAAAAAAGGAAAAAATTGTCGAATAAAAACAAACGAAAAAATGAGGCTTTTCATGGGCTGCCAGGCTGAAAATTGAGTGCTTTCACGGGCCGCACAACCACTGAGTTAAACCTATATACAAACCTTATAAGATGGACCTCACATAACCAATCATCATTTTAACTTTGACAAGTTCAGTGTCTGCATAAAATTGACTTGTCAAACGTTCGGCGGGTCATTCCAAGATTACCTGGGCGGAGTGGCTTACTGAAAAAGGCAGGATAGCCCGGGGTTTTAGGTGAATACACCTGGCTTCCAAGCTTGGCTTTTAAGCCTATTACAAGGGTTATAAAAACTCTTTGTTCTTTAGAACAAAATAGCCCCCAAGCAATATTTTTGAGCTATGCTCAATGGGCGCCTATGTTTGAGTTGTGCTTTTTCAACAGACTCTCTTTGGTCCCTTTTAACCTGGGTAGAAGCCCCCAGGTTTTTTTGTGGCTAATAAGCCGGATCAAAGGGTATTCATAACTTCGCTCTATAAAGCAAAAGCCCACAAGTGACCAAAAACTCTTTAAGAAAAAATGACAAAGGCCCTGCTTTAGTAGGGATGCCAGTTTATTATATTGATCATAATATATACATTGTCAAAAAATATGTACATCAGAAGAGCCAGTGGCTCAAGTATAGTAAGGCCGAAGATGAGCAATATTCCGCGGCCGGCGGGTCTCTTCCTCTGACGTGCGTGAGTCCTTGTTGTCTCGAACATCGATAAGATAATATGACCCGTTGTTCAGATTCTTGCTGACCACAAAGGGTCCTTCCCAAGGTGGGGATAACTTGTGCATATCAGTCTGATCCTGGATAAGCCGGAGCACCATATCGCCTTCTTGAAAAGTTCTGGTTTTAACCCGGCGGCTGTGGTAATGGTGCAGATCTTGATGGTAAATCGCCGAATGAGCCGCCGCTATGTCACGCTCCTCATCTAACAGGTCAAGTGCTTCCTGACGTGCTTTTTCATTGTCAGCTTCAGCATAAGCCGCCACACGAGGTGAGTCGTGACGGATGTCACTAGGGAGAACCGCCTCTGCTCCATAGACCATGAAGAAAGGTGTATAACCCGTAGACCTGTTGGGGGTGGTGTTAATGCTCCATAACACGGAAGGTAACTCCTCCACCCAACAACCCGGCGTCCTCTGTAAGGGAACCATAAGCCGGGGCTTGATGCCTCTCAAGATCTCTTGATTGGCTCTCTCAGCTTGACCATTAGATTGGGGGTGAGCCATTGACGATACATCAAGCCGGATATGCTCACGTTGACAAAATTCTTCCATAGCACCCTTGGAGAGATTAGTGCCATTGTCCGTTATAATGTTGTGTCGAAAGCCAAAACGGAAGATCACCTTTTTCATGAATTGAACCGCCGTTGCTGCATCACACTTACTGACTGGCTCTGCCTCTACCCACTTAGTGAACTTATCAACCGCCACCAAAAGGTGGGTCTTCTTATCCTTGGATCTTTTGAAAAGGTCCAACCATATCAAGCCCCCAAACTGCAAACGACCAAGTAATTGGAATCATCCTCAATTCTTGAGCCGGCACATGGGCTCGTCGTGAAAATTTCTGACATCCATCACACCTGCTGACCAGGTCTTCAGCATCAACATGAGCTGTTATCCAATAAAACCCATGAAGAAAAGCTTTAACCACAAGAGACTTTGAACCGGCATGATGACCACAGTCTCCTTCATGAATCTCACGCAGGATCTCATGACCCTCTTCCGGAGAAACACAACGTTGAAAAGCCCCTGTAACACTACGGTGATGCAGCTCTCCATTGACAATTGTCATTGACTTAGACCGCCGATTTATCTGCCTAGCTAAGGTTTCATCCTCAGGTAACTCGCCTCGGGTCATATAAGCCAAATAAGGGACTGTCCAGTCAGGAATTACATGAAGAGCTGCCACCAACTGAGCTTCCGGGTCAGGAATAGCCAAGTCCTCCTCTATAGGTAACTTGACCGATGGGTTATGCAAAACGTCAAGAAAAACATTAGGCCGCACTGGTTTACGTTGAGAACCCAACCGGCTTAAGGCATTGATACGTCCATTTTGCATCATGCTTTTATATCAATATTTATTGCATTATGGGCTGTTATTACACATTATGTCACAATACTTATGTCTATTCTCTCTTATTTTAAAGGTTTACATAAAGAGGGAGAATGCCGGCAGCTGGGATTCTGGGCTGGAAAAGGAGCAAATATTAGAGACCTATTCTGTACAGCTCCAAAAGTCCTGAAACTTCAGGGAAGACGTTTTCAGAATATATAAAAAATACTGAGCGCAAGAAGTTCACTAGGGGGGGCACACCCTACCCACGAGGGTGGGGGGCGCGCCTTACCCCCCTGGGTGCGCCCCCTACCTCGTGGGCCCCCTGGTGGCCCTCCGATGGCCATCTCTGCTATATGGAGTCTTTCGATGAGAAAAAAATCATAAGCCATCTCCTCGGACGAAACTCCGCCGCCACGAGGCGGATCCAATCTAGGGCTCCGGCAGAGCTGTTCTGCCGGGGAAACTTCCCTCCGGGAGGGGGAAATCATCGCCATCATCATCACCAACACTCCTCTCATCGGGAGAGGGCAATCTCCATCAACATCTTCACCAGCACCATCTCCTCTCAAAACCCTAGTTCATCTCTTGTATCCAATTCTTGTCTCCAAGTCCGGGATTGGTACTAGTAGGTTGCTAGTAGTGTTAATTACTCCTTGTAGTTGATGCTAGTTGGTTTATTTGGTGGAAGATCATATGTTCAGATCCTATATGCATATTAATACCCCTCTGATTATGAACATGATTATGCTCTGTGAGTAGTTACGTTTGTTCCTGAGGACATGGGAGAAGTCTTGCTATTAGTAGTCATGTGAATTTGGTATTCGTTCGATTTTGATGAGATGTATGTTCTCTCTCCTCTAGTGGTGTTATGTGAACATCGACTACATAACATTTCACCATTATTTGGGCCTAGAGGAAGGCATTGGGAAGTAATAAGTAGATGATGGGTCGCTAGAGTGACAGAAGCTTAAACCCTAGTTTATGCGTTGTTTCATAAGGGGCTGATTTGGATCCATATGTTTCATGCTATGGTTAGGTTTACCTTAATACTTTTGTTGTAGTTGCGGATGCTTGCAATAGAGGTTAATCATAAGTGGAATGCTTGTCCAAGTAAGGACAGTACCCAAGCACCGGTCCACCCACATACCAAATTATCAAAGTACCAAACGCAAATCATATGAACGTGATGAAAACTAGCTTGACGATATTCCCATGTGTCCTCGGGAGCACTTTTCTCTATATAAGAGTTTTTCCAAGCTTGTCCTTTGCTACAAAAAGGATTGGGCCACCTTGCTGCACTTTATTTACTTTTGTTACTTGTTGCTCGTTACAAATTATCCTATCACAAAACCATCTATTACCACTTATTTCAATACTTGCAGAGAATACCTTGCTGGAAACCGCTTATCATTTCCTTCTGCTCCTCGTTGGGTTCGACACTCATACTTATCGAAAGGACTACGATAGATCCTCTATACTTGTGGGTCATCAAGACTCTTTTCTGGCACCGTTGCCGGGGAGTGAAGCGCCTTTGGTAGGTGGAACTTGGTAAGGAAAAATTTATATAGTGTGCTGAAATTTACTGTCACTTGTTACTATGGAAAGTAATCTTCTGAGGGGCTTGTTCGGGGTATCTTCACCCCGACCAGTAGAGCAAAGAGTTTCTCCTCAACCTACTGAACCTACTGAAAATGAAAGTGTCTGCTTTGAAATTCTTTCGGGTATGATAGAAAAAATGCTAGCTAATCCTTTTGCAGGAGATGCAACAATGCATCCTGATGAGCACCTAATATATGTGGATGAAGTTTGTGGATTATTTAAACTTGCAGGTGTACCCGGAGATGTTATTAAGAAGAAGGTCTTCCCTTTATCTTTGAAGGAAGATGCATTGACATGGTATAGGCTATGTGATGATACGGGGTCATGGAACTACAAACGATTGAAATTGGAATTTCATCAGAAGTTTTATCCTATGCATCTTGTTCATCGTGATCGCAATTATATATATAATTTTTGGCCTCGCGAAGGAGAAAGCATCGCTCAAGCTTGGGGGAGGCTTAAATCAATGTTATATTCATGCCCCAATCACGAGCTCTCAAGAGAGATGATTATTCAAAATTTATATGGTCGGCTTTCTGATAACAATCGCACCATGCTCGATACTTCTTGTGCTAGCTCTTTTATGATGAAGACTATTGAATTCAAATGGGATTTATTGGAAAGAATTAAATGCAACTCTGAAGATTGGGACCTCGACGAAGGTAAGGAGTCAGGTATGGCACCTAAGTTTGATTGTGTTAAATTTTTAATGGATACCAATGTTTTCCATAAATTTAGCACTAAATATGGACTTGACTCTGAAATAGTAGCTTCTTTCTGTGAATCTTTTGCTACTCATGTTGATCTCCCTAGGGAGAAGTGGTTTAAATACCATCCTCCCATAGAAGTAAAAGTAGCTGCACCAATTAAAGTTGAAGAAAAGACTGTCACTTATAATGATCCTATTGTTCCTACCGCTTATGTTGAGAAACCACCTTTTCCTGTTAGGATAAAGGATCATGCTAAAGCTTCAACTGTGGTTCGTAAAAGCAATATTAAAACTTATACACCTCCTGAGAAAATTAAAGTTGAACCTGATATTGCTATTGTTAAAGATCTCTTATCTGATAATATTGATGGGCATGTTATTCATTTCCTTGATGAGACTGCTAGAATTGCTAAACATTGTGCAAAAGATAAAAACAGACCTGTGGTAGGCATGCCCGTTATTTCTGTTAAAATAGGAGATCATTGTTATCATGGCATATGTGATATGGGTGCTAGTGCTAGTGCAATACCTTACGACTTATACAAAGAAATTATGCATGATATTGCACCTGCTGAGATAGAAGATATTGATGTCACAATTAAACTTGCCAATAGAGATACTATTTCACCAATGGGAATTGTTAGAGATGTTGAAGTCTTGTGTGGGAAAACTAAATATCCTGCTGATTTTCTTGTTCTTGGTTCCCCACAAGATAGCTTTTGTCCCATTACATTTGGTACACCATTCTTAAACACTGTTAATGCTAGGATAGATTGCAAAAAGGATGTTGTTACTGCCGGTTTAGATGATATGTCTCATGAATTTAATTTCTCTAAATTTAGTAGACAACACCGTGAAGAAGAATTACCTAGTAAGGATGAAATTATTGGTCTTGCTTCTATTGCCGTACCTCCTAGTGATCCTTTAGAACAATATTTGCTAGACCATGAAAATGATATGTTTATGAATGAAAGAAGAGAAATATATGAAGTATTCTTTAAACAGGAACCTATTCTGAAACACAATTTGCCTGTTGAAATCCTAGGGGATCCTCCTCCACCCAAGGGTGATCCCGTGTTTGAGCTTAAACCGTTGCCTGATACTCTTAAATATGCTTATCTTGATGAGAAAAAGATATATCCTGTTATTATTAGTGCTAACCTTTTAGAGCATGAGGAAGAGAGATTATTGAAAACTCTGAAGAAGCATCGTTCTGCTATTGGGTATACTCTTGATGATCTTAAGGGCATTAGTCCCACTCTATGTCAACATAAAATAAATTTGGAAGAAGATGCTAAACCAGTTCGTGATCATCAACGACGGCTGAATCCTAAAATGAAATAAGTGGTAAGAAAGGAAATACTAAAGCTCCTCGAGGCAGGTATAATTTATCCCGTTGCTGATAGTCAGTGGGTAAGTCCTGTCCATTGTGTCCCTAAGAAGGGAGGTGTTACTTTCATTCCTAATGATAAAGATGAATTGATTCCTCAAAGAATTATTACATGTTATAGGATGGTAATTGATTTACGCAAATTAAATAAGGCCACTAAAAAGGATCATTACCCCTTACCTTTTATCAATCAAATGCTAGAAAGATTATCCAAACATACACATTTTGCTTTCTAGATTGTTATTCTGGTTTCTCTCAAATACATGTGTCAGCCAAGGATCAATTCAAAGACTACTTTTACTTGCCCTTTTGGTACTTTTGCTTATAGAAGTATGCCTTTTGGTTTATGTAATGCACCTGCTACCTTTCAAAGATGCATGATGGCTATATTTTCTGAATTTTGTGAAAAGATTTGTGAGGTTTTCATGGACGATTTCTCCGTCTATGGATCTTCTTTTGATGATTGCTTGAGCAACCTTGATCGAGTTTTGCAGAGATGTGAAGAAACTTATCTTGTCTTGAATTGGGAAAAGTGCCACTTTATGGTTAATGAAGGTATTGTCTTAGGGCATAAAGTTTCTGAAAGAGGTATTGAAGTTGATAAAGCCAAGGTTGATGCTATTGAAAAGATGCCATGCCCCAAGGACATCAAAGGTATAAGAAGTTTCCTTGGTCACGCCGGATTTTATTGGAGGTTCATTAAGGACTTCTCAAAAATTTCTCGGCCTGTGAATAATTTATTACAAAAAGATATACCATTTGTCTTTGATGATGATTGTGTAGAAGCATTTGAAATACTTAAGAAAGCATTGATCTCTGCACCTATTGTTCAGCCACCTGATTGGAATTTACCCTTTGAAATTATGTGTGATGCTAGTGATTATGCGGTAGGTGCTGTTCTAGGGCAAAGAGTTGATAAGAAATTAAACGTTATTCAATATGCTAGTAAAACCCTAGACAATGCTCAAAGAAATTATGCTACTACTGAAAAAGAATTCTTAGCAGTTGTATTTGCGTGTGATAAGTTCAGACCTTATATTGTTGATTCTAAAGTAACTATTCACACTGATCATGCTGCTATTAAATATCTTATGGAAAAGAAAGATGCTAAACCTAGACTTATTAGATGGGTTCTCTTGCTACAAGAATTTGACTTACATATTGTTGATAGAAAGGGAGTTGAGAACCCCGTTGCAGACAACTTGTCTAGGTTAGAAAATGTTTTTGATGACCCACTACCTATTGATGATAGCTTTCCTGATGAGCAATTAAATGTCATAAATGCTTCTCATACTGCTCCATGGTATGCTGATTATGTTAATTACATTGTTGCCAAATTCATACCACCTAGTTTTACATACCAACAAAAGAAAAAGTTCTTCTATGATTTGAGGCATTACTTTTGGGATGACCCACATCTTTATAAACAAGGAGTAGATGGTGTTATTAGACGTTGTGTACCTGAGCATGAACAGGAACAGATCCTACGCAAGTGTCACTCCGAAGCTTATGGAGGACACCATGCTAGAGATAGAACTGCACATAAGGTATTGCAATCTAGTTTTTATTGGCCTACTCTCTTCAAGGATGCCCGTAAGTTTGTCTTATCTTGTGATGAATGTCAAAGAATTGGTAATATTAGTAGACGTCAAGAAATGCCTATGAACTATTCACTCGTTATTGAACCATTTGATGTTTGGGGCTTTGACTATATGGGACCTTTTCCTGCCTCTAATGGTTATGCACATATTTTAGTTGCTGTTGATTACGTTACTAAGTGGGTAGAAGCTATTCCAACAAGTAGTGCTGATCATAACACTTCTCTTAAAATGCTTAAAGAAGTTATTTTTCCAAGATTTGGAGTCCCTAGATATTTAATGACTGATGGCGGTTCACATTTTATTCATGGTGCTTTCCGTAAAATGCTTGCTAAGTATGATGTTAATCATAGAATTGCATCCCCTTATCACCCTCAGTCTAGTGGTCAAGTAGAATTGAGTAATAGAGAGCTCAAATTAATTTTGCAAAAGACTGTCAATAGGTCTAGAAAGAATTGGTCCAAGAATCTTGATGATGCATTATGGGCCTATAGAACTACATATAAAAATCCTATGGGTATGTCTCCGTATAAAATGGTTTATGGAAAAGCATGTCACTTACCTCTCGAACTAGAACACATGGCATATTGGGCTATTAAAGAGCTCAATTATGATTTTAAACTTGCCGATGAGAAGAGGTTATTTGATATTAGCTCACTCGATGAATGGATAACCCAAGTCTACGAAAATGCCAAGTTGTTTAAAGAAAAGGTTAAAAGATGGCATAATAAAAGGATACAAAAGCGTGAGTTTAATGTAGGTGATTATGTATTTGCTATACAACTCTCGTTTAAGATTTTTTGCAGGAAAACTTCTCTCTAAATGGGAAGGTCCTTACGTTATCGAGGAGGTCTATCATTCCGGTGCCATAAAAATCAACAACTTCGAAGGCACAAATCCGAAGGTGGTGAACGGTCAAAGAATCAAACATTATATCTCAGGTAATACCATAAATGTTGAAACCAATGTTATTGAAACCGTAACCCCGGAGGAATACATAAGGGACACTTTCCAGAACGTTTCAGACTCCGAAAAGGAATAGGTATGTGGTACGGTAAGTAAACCGACTCCAAAACAGTTTTTAAGGCAATATTTCTTTGTTTTGGAATATTTTGAAAAATAGAAAAATAAGAAGCAGTCCGGGAAGGACACGAGGCCTCCACGAGGGTGGAGGGCGCGCCCTACCCCCTGGGCGCGCCCCCTACCTCGTGGGCACCTCATGCGCTCTCCGGACTATGTTTTCTCACACGACACGTATTTTGGTCGGTAAAAATTCATTATATAATCCCCCGAAGGTTTTGACTCCCGTATCATGCAGTTATCCTCTGTTTGTGTTTCGAGCTGTTTTTCTGACAGATCTAGGACGCCATGTCATCTTCAAGTGCCCCAAGGACCAGTTCTTCAAGAAGGTCATCAACCCCTACCTCATGGAGGTGTTGCAACACCCTCAAACCATTGAGATGCATGAGGGGTTGTTGCACATCCGCGATGTTGAGGGACCAAGGAAGACCGGAAGCACGGAGGCAAGGCTCGAGGCATTGGAGCAAGATGTTTTCACGTGTCAGGAGATGGTGGAGCATGGACTCGATTCCAATCACATTATGATCACGGAGTTCACAAACAACCACAAGCTGGACGTCAAGGACATTGGGGAGGCCATCTTCAAGCTTCATGAGAAAATCGAGCACCTCCAAGCCCAAATCTATAACCTGCAAAATCAAAACTGTGATTATGAATATAGATTCAAGAGGATGATTTTGGCTGCAGATTTGAGGTTTCACGAGACTCGATCATCCTTCTATGATGGTGAGCCTATGCCTTGGAAGAAGGACGACAAGCCTACGCCATCAACAAAACCATCACCTTCTCCACCAACAAAGAAGAATTGAGTATCTAGTATGGGCACTCCCCTTGGCAACTGCCAAGCTTGGGGGTGTGCCCCGGTATCATATCACCATCACTTTTATCTTTACTGTTTTTCTTAGTTCAATCCTTTTGGTAATATCTTGATCTAGTAGCATAAAGTTTTAGTATGATCTAGTTGTGAGTTTTGCTTTATGATCCTTCTATGTAATCGAGTCCGTGAGCTATATAATAAAGATTAGTGTTGAGTCAAGGGCTTGATTATTTTGCCATGATCCTAAGTGAATAAAAGAAAAGAGAAAGAATAAAAAAGGAAACAAAGAGATCATATGGATCTTATGGAGAGTAATGAGCTCACATAGAAAAAGTATGATGAATAAAAGTTGTTGAGAGTTGACAAACATAGTTTTGGTCATCTATGCAATTAATAGGAACTAATAAAGAAAGAGAGGTCTTCACATATAAATATACTATCTTGGACATCTTTTATGATTGTGAGCACTCATTAAAATATGACATGCTAAAGAGTTGACGTTGGACAAGGAAGACAACGTAATGGGTTATGTTTTCCTACATATGAGATAAATTATATTGTCATGGATCATCCGACATGGTTGAGCTTGCCTTTACCCCTCATGCTAGCCAAATTCATCGCACCAAGTAGAGATACTACCCGTGCTTCCAAATACCCTTAAACCAGTTTTGCCTTGAGAGTCCACCATACCTACCTATGGATTGAGTAAGATCCTCCAAGTAAGTTGTCATCGGTGCAAGCAATAAAAATTGCTCTCTAAATATGTATGACTTATTAGTGTGGGAGAAAATAAGCTTTATACGATCATGTGATATGGAAGAAATAAAAGCGACAGACTGCATAATAAAGGTCCATATCACAAGTGGCAATATAAAGTGACGTTCTTTCGCATTAAGATTTTGTGCATCCAACCATAAAAGCGCATGACAACCTCTCCTTCCCTCTGCGAAGGGCCTATATTTTTCTTTTATCTCCTACCTTGCATAAGAGTCATGGTGATCTTCACCCTTCCTTTTTACATTTTATCCTTTGGCAAGCACAGTATGTTGGAAAGATCCTGGTATATATGGCTAATTGGATGTGAGTTTTCATGAACTATTATTGTTGACATTACCCTTGAGGTAAAACGTTGGGAGGCAAAACTATAAGCCCCTATCTTTCTCCGTGTCCGACTAAAACTCCATACCCATAAGTATTGTGTGAGTGTCAGCAATCGTGAAAGACTATATGATAGTTGAGTATGTGGACTTGCTGAAAAGCTCTTATATATTGACTCTTTCCTATGTTATGATAAATTGCAATTACTCCAATGACCGACATTATAGTTTGTTAGTTTTCAATGAAGTTTATGATTCATACTTGAAATTGTGATTGAATTAATACTCTAGCATAAGAAATCATATGACAAGAATTATGTAAGTTTTTGTTCTAAGAATGATCATGATGCCCTCATGTCCGTATTTTACTTTTATTGACACCTCTATCTCCAAACATCTGGACATATTTTTCGATTTCAGCTTTTGCTTGAGGACAAACGAGGTCTAAGCTTGGGGGAGTGCTTTTATATCGATGTTTATTGCATTATGGGCTGTTATTACACATTATGTCACAATACTTATGTCTATTCTCTCTTATTTTACAAGGTTTACATAAAGAGGGAGAATGCCGGCAGCTGGGATTCTGGGCTAGAAAACGAGCAAATATTAGAGACCTATTCTGCACAGCTCCAAAATTCCTGAAACTTCACGGAAGACGTTTTCAAAATATATAAAAAATACTGAGCGCAAGAAGTTCACCAGGGGGCCACACCCTGCCCACGAGGGTGGGGGTGCGCCCTACCCCCCTGGGCGTGCCCCCCTACCTTGTGGGCCCCCTGGTGGCCCTCCGATGGCAATCTTCTGCTATATGGAGTCTTTTGATGAGAAAAAAAATCATAAGCCATCTCCTCGGACGAAACTCCGCCGCCACGAGGCGGAACCTTGGCGGATCCAATCTAGGGCTCCGGTAGAGCTGTTCTGCCGGGGAATCTTCCCTCCGGGAGGGGGAAATCATCACCAACGCTCCTCTCACCGGGAGAGGGCAATCTCCATCAACATCTTCAGCAGCACCATCTCCTCTCAAAACCCTAGTTCATCTCTTGTATCCAATTCTTGTCTCCAAGTCCGGGATTGGTACTAGTAGGTTGCTAGTAGTGTTAATTACTCCTTGTAGTTGATGCTAGTTGGTTTATTTGGTGGAAGATCATATGTTCAGATCCTATATGCATATTAATACCCCTCTGATTATGAACATGATTATGCTTTGTGAGTAGTTACGTTTGTTCCTGAGGACATGGGAGAAGTCTTGCTATTAGTAGTCATGTGAATTTGGTATTCGTTCGATATTTTGATGAGATGTATGTTCTCTCTCCTCTAGTGGTGTTATGTGAATCTCGACTACATAACACTTCACCATTAATTTGGCCTAGAGGAAGGCATTGGGAAGTAATAAGTAGATGATGGGTTGCTAGAGTGACAGAAGCTTAAACCCTAGTTTATGCGTTGCTTCGCGAGGGGCTGATTTGGATCCATATGTTTCATGCTATGGTTAGGTTTACCTTAATACTTTTGTTGTAGTTGCGGATGCTTGCAATAGAGGTTAATCATAAGTGGGATGCTTGTCCAAGCAAGGACAGTACCCAAGCACCGGTCCACCCACATACCAAATTATCAAAGTACCGAACGCGAATCATATGAACGTGATGAAAACTAGCTTGACGATATTCCCATGTGTCCTCGGGAGAGCTTTTCTCTATATAAGAGTTTGTCCAGGCTTGTCCTTTGCTACAAAAAGGATTGGGCCACCTTGCTGCACTTTATTTACTTTTGTTACTTGTTGCTTGTTACAAATTATCCTATCACAAAAACCATCTGTTACCACTTATTTCAGTACTTGCAGAGAATACCTTGCTGGAAACCGCTTATCATTTCCTTCTGCTCCTCGTTGGGTTTGACACTCTTACTTATCGAAAGGACTACGATATATCCCCTATACTTGTGGGTCATCAGGCATCAGCTGCTTCATTTTTTGTCCGATCAACGTGCTCAACTTGATAACCTTTGAAGTGACCAGCAATAACATATACTTCTCGTCGTTAAGCCGCCATGAGTGGATCCTTAGAATCCCAAGTACGAGAGACTTGTTGAGCCACCAAATCTGAGTCACCAAAACACCTAACCCAGCTTAAGTTCATCTACTTAGCCACCGAAGACCGTGGAGCAAGGCCTCATATTCAGTTGCATTATTAGTGCAGGGGAACATCAAATGGAGAACATAACAAAATTTATCACCTCGAGGGGAAGCGAGCACAACTCTGGCCCCCGAGCCCTCCAATTTCCTGGACCCATCAAAGTGAATAGTCCAATACGTGTTATCTGGCTTTTCCTCAGGGATCTATAGCTCTGTCCAGTCATTGATGAAATCCACCGGCCCCTGAGACTTAATGGTCGTGCGAGGCATATATTTCAAACCATGAGGACCAAGCTCAATGGCCCACTTGGCTATCCGACTTGTGGCTTCTTTGTTCTGAATAATGTCCCCTAAAGGAGCAGAACTAACCACAGTGATGGGATGACCCAAAAAATATTGCTTAAGCTTCCGACTGGCCATGAACACCCCATATACAAGTTTCTACCAGTGCAGATATCTCTGTTTGGACTCAATAAGCACCTCGCTGATGTACTAAACCGGCCTTTGAACCGGATATTCCTTGCCTACCTCCTTCCGTTCCACTGCAATTGCCATGCTAACAGCCAGGGCATTGGCAACTACGTACAACAATAATGGCTCCTTATCAACAGGAGCAGCCAGAACAGGCGGCTCAGCCAGCTGCTTCTTCAAGTCCTCAAACTCTGCATTAGCGGCATCACTCCAAACAAAATTATTTGTCTTTTTCATCATCTGATACAGAGGTATGGCCTTCTCTCCCAACCAGCTTATGAACCGGCTTAATGCCGCAATACGACCCGCCAGACGTTGCACATCATTGACACACGCCAGTTTAGCCAGAGAAGTGATGGCTTTGATTTTCTCCGAATTAGCTTCAATGCCCCTGTTAGACACCAAAAAGCCCAAGAGCTTGCCTGTCGGCACACCAAAAACACGCTTGACCGGGTTAAGCATCATTTTATAAACCCAGAGATTATCAAAGGTTTCCTTCAAATCGTCTATCAATGTCTCCTTCTTTCTGGACTTCACCACAATATCATCCACATAGGCATGAACATTGCGCCCAATATGATTATGAAGACAATTCTGCACACATCTCTGATAAGTCGCCTGGGTACTCTTGAGTCCAAAAGGCATGGACACATAGCCAAAGGCTCCAAAGGGAGTTATGAAAGTTGTCTTCTCCTGGTCCTTAACTGCCATCTTGATCTGATGATAACCAGAATAAGCATCCAAAAAAGTCAAACGCTCACAACCCGCCGTAGCATCGATAATATGATCAATACGAGGGAGAGCAAAAGGATCAGCCGGACAAGCCTTGTTTAAATCTTTGTAGTCCACACACATACGCCAAGTGCTGTTCTTCTTAAGTACCAGCATCGGGTTAGCCAACCACTCAGGATGGAAAACTTCGACGATAAACCCGGTTGCCAAGAGCCGGGCCACTTCCTCTCCAATGGCCTTTCGCCTCTCTTCGTTAAACCGGCGAAGAAACTGCTTAACCGGCTTAAATTTTGGATCAATATTAAGAGTGTTCTCAGCGAGTTCTCTCGATACACCCGGCATGTCTGAAGGCTTCCATGCAAAGATGTCCCGACTCCCACGGATGAACTCGATGAGCGTGCTTTCCTATTTCAGATCCAGATTGGCACTGATACTGAACTGCTTCGATGAATCGCCAGGAACGAAATCAACCATCTTAGTGTCATCGGCCGACTTAAATTTGAGTGAAGGATCCTGCTGTGTGGTTGGCTTCTTTAGAGACGTCATGTCCGCTGGGTCAACATTATCCTTATAAAATTTCAGCTCCTTAGTTGCACAAACAGACTCAGCATAAGCAGCATCTCCTTCCTCACACTCAAAGTCTATCTTCCGGATTCCATGCACTCCCTTGTAACCCGGCATCTTGAGCTGCAGATACACATAACAAGGCCGCGCCATGAACTTGGCATAAGCCGGCCATCCAAACAGAGCATGATATGGGCTGTGGATCTTGACCACTTCAAAGGTCAATGTCTTCGACCTAGAGCCATGATCATCTCCAAAAACAACTTCCAGAGCTATCTTACCAGCTGGGTAGGCCGACTTACCAGGTACCACGCCATGGAAAATAGTGTTTGACGGCTTAAGATTTTTATCAGTCATCCCCTTGCGACAGAAAGTTTCATAATAAAGGATATTGATGCTACTCCCTCCGTCCATGAGTACCTTGGTGAACTTATACCCTCCGACCTGAGGTGCGACCACCAAAGCCAAGTGACCCGGATTATCAACCCGGGGCGGGTGATCTTCCCGACTCCACACAATGGGTTTCTCAAACCAGCGCAAGTAATGGGGAACCGCCGGCTCAACAACATTGACTGCTCTCTTATGAAGCTTCTGGTCATGCTTACATAAGCTAGTGGTGAAGACATGATACTGTCCACTATTCAACTGCTTCGGGTTGCTCTGATAACTAGACTGTTGCTGCTGTTGACTCCCCTAATTACTCTGCTGATCGTAACCACCCTGGTTGCTATGATTACCTTGATTTCCTTGGAATCTAGAGTTAGAGCCGCCACCACCATAACCTGGTCTGTGAGAGCCAGACCCTGAACCGCCACCTGGCCCATGACTGTCTTGAAAAAGATTGGAATTCTTGTACCCCTTCATAATGTAACAGTCCTTCCAGAGGTGCCCGAACGGTCTTTCTCACGTACCATGTCTTGGGCAGGGCTGATTTAGCATATGTTCAAGATTGAAGCCGGATCCTCTGGTCCATCGGGGTGGTTTACCCTTACGATGCTAACCATTATTCTGCGCATTGGTGTTAGCCACAAAGTCAAAACTATTATCAGCTTTGCGCTTACCGTTGCCTCCCTGGTTTGCCGGGTTATGCTGTTGCCCCTTGGTGTTGCTGCTCTTCTTTTCCTTTCCCGGCTTTTCATCATCAGACTCAGCGTCCTTGGTACCATCAGAGTCAGCATACTTAACCAGAGCCACCATGAGTGTCCCCATGTTATTGCAGTGGCGTTTGAGCCGCCCTAACTTCTGCTTTAGGGGCGTGAAACGACAATTGTTCTCCAACATCAATACTGCTGAGTCGGCATTGATGCGATCCGATGAGTGCAAGATTGTTGAGACCCGGCGCACCCAATGGGTTGTCGACTCACCTTCTTCTTGACACATGAGGCTAAATCCACAATTGACATGGGCTTCTTACATGTATCGTTGAAATTCTGGATGAAACAGGCTTTTAACTCGGCCCATGATCCAATGGAATTGGCAGGGAGCCCCTTCAACCAAGTGCGGGCCGTTCCCTCCAACATCAGGGGGAAATATTTAGCACATGCAGCATCGCTGACATCTAGCAATTCCATGGCCATCTCATAACTCTCAATCCATGCCTCAGGAGGTAAATCGGCTGTATAGTTAGGCACTTTGCGAGGACCCTTGAAATCCTTGGGCAGACGCTCATTATGTAGAGCCGACACTAAACATGGCACCCCAAATTCCTGAAGGTTACACCTGGCTCCACAGAAGTGGTTGGACGAACCGAAGTAGGTTGATGGGCCGCATACTGTGCCACTAGCTCGGTCTCTCGACGTGCTCTACCTTGATCCACTACGTTCTGAGCATCAACACCACCGCCCGCTGGGTCATGTCCACGAGGCGGATTATGGTTCCGCCCACTGCTTGACACAGCCGGCTCATCGATATGCCTGCTATAACTCCGGCTCGAGCGAGGGGTGGAATGAATCCTATCACGACTGTAAGAATAAGCCTGCTGTTGTACCATGCTGTCTGAAGGAGCTCTCTAGCCCTTCGTGTGTCAACCGCCGTCGGCGACTCGCCTTCAACCGAGAGAGCCACCAATCGTGACGCCGCAACGATCATGTTATCCAAAGGGTTAGAGTAATGACTCGGTGGCGTCGGCGCGTGCTATGGCGGGTTATTGTTCTGATGAGGCAGGTCCGTCGTGCGTGGCTGAACTGGCATACCTGTCCCAGGAGCTTCGACCCAGTTTATCACTGCCGGGTTACTGGTTCCTGCTCCTTGCGTGTTAAAGAGATTTCTTGCCTCGTAAATCGAGGGACGAGTCTGATGCCTCCTCCTCATGACTTCATTTGAAGCATTCTGATCTAGCATGAGCCGGTAAGACTCCGACTGAATCCGTTGTGCCTGAGCATCCAAAGCAGCCCACTCCTCGGCCATCCTAGCGTTTTCTGCGTTTAGCTCCTCCTTGGCCTGTGCTACCTCATCACGCAATTTTGCGACCGCAACATTATGATGATCCTGATCCGCTGGGTTAACCACTGCTGTTAACAGTGCTGTCAGCTTATCCAGCAAGTTAGTTAAGACCTGAGCCGACGGGCGCACATGGCCTCCTGCCCCTGCAGCTGTTGCCGCTGCTGACCCGAAATCAACTCTGCTGCAGTCAACGAGTGTTGCATGGGCTGTGTACCGACCATGAAGATTGCAACCCGGTTCGGCGGCTCGTAGGGGTCCGGAATACTGTCGCCATCGGAACAACCCCCAAGTCGGCTGTCTTGCAGTTGATACAATGACTCGGTCTCACCGGTGGACGACTCACCATCAGAATAAATGACCATCTCACCACCAGATGCCGATCTATCCTCGAAGTCTGCTCCACGGATAAATCCCACAAAGGCATGATTCATGGCGGGCCGAACCTGGGCGGGTCTCGCACGCTGAGCCATCTCGATGATGTTGGTGCAGATGTCCGGCTCAGGGCTCGGTTCACCGATCTTCCCGATGAAGACGTGAATTCCGCCAAAGGGGACCCGGTATCCGTACTCAATTAAGCCAGCCTCGGGGCCCCTGCCTGCGTCGTCGATGTAGAGCTTGCCGCGGTGACTCTTGGTCATCCGGCCCATGGCGCATCCCTTGATCCCTTCGAAGTTGCCCTCTAAGAACTTGAAACCATCATGCGATAGCCCCACAGTGGGCGCCAACTGTCGTGGAATTGTCACGTCAAATGTCCTAGTGTGAGGACTTAGTCATGGAGCCATCGCAATGAGGTTAGCTTAAAGGGGTTAATCAGGACAAAGGACACGAGGAGTTTATACTGGTTCGGCCCCTTGCGGTGAAGGTAAAAGCCTAATCCAGTTGGAGGTGGTATTGCTAGGGTTTCGATGACCAGGGACCGAATATGCTTAACCTGGCTCTCGATCTGTTGTTTCTTACCCTAAGCCGCTGCTGGGTTGTCCCCTTATATACACGGGTTGACGCCCTGCGGCCTACAGAGTCTCATCCGTCTCATACAACGTGTTCGGCTCGGTGATGTATCTTACATGCCTTACATTAGAAGTCTATTCATACATGGCGGTTTATACTTACGGGCCTTAAGCCGCCTCTGGGCTTGGGCCTCTTATAAGCCTAACTGTGAACCACCATCTTGTATACTCTTGGGCTTCATACAGGTGAACCGCTATTGTGGTTGACCCGACCCCTCCTGGGTGGGTCATATCTGGTAGTAATATCCCCAACAATATGGCTCCTGCCAGTTGCCGATAACTGTTACAAAACATGATCATATCATACAACAATTTATATATCATCACGTCTTGACCATATCACTTCACAACAAGCCCTGCAAAGACAAGTTAGACGTCATCTACTTTGTTGTTGCAAGTTTTACGTGGCTGCTACGGGCTTCTAGCAAGAACCGTTCTTACCTACGCATCAAAACCACAACTATTTTTTGTCAAGTGCGTTGTTTTAACCTTCAACAAGGACCGGGCGTAGTCAAACTCGATTCAACTAAAGCTGGAGACACCCGCTAGCCACCTGTGTGCGAAGCACGTCGGTAGAACCAGCCTCATGAAGACGGTCATGTAATGTCGGTCCGGGCCACTTCATCCAACAATAACGCCGAATCAAAGTAAGACGTTGCTGGTAAGCAGTATGACTATTATCGCCCACAACTCTTTGTGTTCTACTCATGCATATAACATCTATGCATAGACCTGGCACGGATGCCACTGTTGGGGAACGCAGTATTTCAAATAATTTCCTATGATCGCGCAAGATCTATCTAGGTGATTGATACGTCTCCAACAAATCTACTTTTTCTCATGCTTTTCCTCTTGTTTGGGACTCTAATTTGCATGATTTGAATGAAACTAGCCCCGGACTGACGCTGTTTTCAGCAGAACTACCATGGTGTTGCTTTTGTGCAGAAATAAAAGTTCTCGGAATGGAACGAAACTTTTTGAGGATTTTTTATACCAATAATAAGAATTTCTAGAGCCAAGACCCACCGGAGAGGGGGCCCTGGGTGGGCACAACCCACCATGGTGCGCCCCCTCCCTTGGCACGCCCAGGTGGGTTGTACCCACCTGGTGGCCCCACTAATGACCCCCTGATACTATAAAATCACATTATTCCAGAAAAAATGAGGGAGAAAGAATTATCACGATCCACGAGACGGAGCCACCGCCAAGCCCTGTTCTTCCTCTGGAGGGCAGATCTGGAGTCCGTTTGGGCCTCCGGAGAGGGGGGTCTTCATTCTTCGTCATCACCAACCCTTCTCCATCGCCAATTCCATGATGCTCCCCACCGGGAGTGAGTAATTCCTTCATAGGCTCGCTGGTCGGTGAGGAGTTGGATGAGATTCATCATGTAATCGAGTTAGTTTTGTTAGGGCCTGATCCCTAGTATCCACTATGTTCTTAGATTGATGTTGCTATGACTTTGCCATGCTTAACGCTTGTCACTTTGGGCCCGGGTGCCATGATTTCAGATCTGAACCGTTTATGAATTCATCATTATATCCATGTTTTAGATCTGATCTTGCAAGTTATAGTCACCTACTACGGTTATGATCCGGCAACCACGGAGTGACAACAACTGGGCCCACTCCCGGTGATGACCGTAGGTTGAGGAGTTCATGTATTCACTATGTATTAATGCTTTGTTCCGGTTCTCTATTAAAAGGAGGCCTTAATATGCCTTAGTTTCCAATATGGACCCCGCTGCCACGGGAGGGTAGGACAAAAGATGTCATGCAAGTTCTTTTAATAAAGCACGTATGACTATTTACGAAATGCATGCCTACATTATATCGATGAACTGGAGCTAGTGCTGTATCGCCCTAGGTTATAACTGCCACATGATGAATATCATCCAACAAGTCACCGATCCAATGCCTACGAATTTATCCTTATTGATCTTGTTGCGTTACTATTGCTATCATCACTGTTACACTTGCTACAGATTACTGCTATCACTATTACGGTTACCATTGCTGCTGTCACTATTATCAAAACTATCAAACTACTTTGCTACTAATCACTTTGTTGCAGATAATTAATCTCCAGGTGTGGTTGAATTGACAACTCAGCTGCTAATACCTTCAAATATTCTTTGGCTCCCCTTGTGTCGAATCTATAAATTTGGGTTGAATACTCTACCCTCGAAACTTATTGCGGTCCCCTGTACTTGTGGGTTATCAAGACCTTTTTCTGGTGCCGTTGCCAGGGAGCATAGCTATATTTGTTGAGTCACTTGGGATTATTATCATAGTATCACTATGAAGAATCTGAAGGATCCAAAGACTAAGATATTTCCCTCAAGGACGAGGGGAGGTAAGGAACTACCATCCAGTTCTGCTACAGATTCACCTTCTGTTATGAGTAAACTTGCAACACCACCACATGTTATTAATCCTGATATGTCGTAAGTTATTGATGATGCTACTTCTGCTATGAATGATGCTTACGATGATGCTAGTACCTTGCTTGATAATGATGATGTGGTACTTGGCGAATTTCTTGATAGACAGATTTCTAGACTTATACAACATGATGTTGTTGAATCTGATGATGAGCTTGAAACTGAAACTACTGAAACACCTGCTAGAACTAGCCTTACTAGATATGAATTGCCTAAGGTACCAGAAGGTTATGTTATGAGTGAAGAAGCAACTAAAGATATTCTTGCTTGTAATGATAGAGATGATCTAGAGAAATTACTACACAAGTATAAAGAAAAATCTCTGAATGCTAGAACAAAATGTGATCCTAAGTTTGCTACTTCACCTATCTATATTGATGATAAGGATTATGAATTCTCTGTCGACCCAGAGCTAATTACTCTGGTTGAATCTGATCCTTTCCGTGGTTATGAAACTGAAACTGTTGTAGCACATCTTACTAAGTTGAATGACATATCCACCCTTTTTACACATGATGAGAAAACTTGTCATTACTTTATTCTCAAATTATTTCCTTTCTCATTAAAGGGTGATGCTAAATCTTGGTACAATACTCTTGCTCCAGATTGTGTGCATAGTCCCCAGGATATGGTTTATTACTTCTCTGGAAAAAAATTCCTGCTCATATGAAACAAGCTACCTTACAGGAAATATTTAACTTTGTGCAAACTAAAGAAGAGAGTCTCCCACAAGCTTTGGAGAGGCTTTACCAGTTACTTAATGCTTTGCGTGATCATCCTATTAAGAAAAATGAAATACTTGATATCTTCTATAATGGACTAACCGATGCTTCTAGGGACTTCCTAGATAGTTGTGCTGGTTGTGTTTTCAGGGAACAAACTATTGCTCAAGCTGAAGAATTATTGAATAACATATTGAAAAATTATGATGATTGGACTATTCCTGAACCACTAAACCCACTCCGAAGAAGAGGGGTATATTATATCTCAGTCCTGAAGATATAGAAGAGGCAAAGAAATCTATGAAGGAAAAAGGTATTAAAGCTGAGGATGTTAAAAATTTACCTCCTATTAAAGAAATACATGGGCTTAATACACCAACAATGCCTAAGGTGGTAGGGGTAAATTCTCTTATGAAGTTCAATGATAATGGTAATCCTCACAATATGCATCCTAGTCAATGCCTTTATGAGTTTGAAAACTACATTAGAAAACAAGATCACTTCAATGCAAATGTTATGAAACAATTGAAATACAATTCTGATATGATTGCTCGCTTGAGTGACTTGTTATTTAGAATATCAAATGATGTTAGAGGTGTTGGAAAACATGCTTCTATGGTTCAAACTCAATTAGGACAAGTTGTTAAATCTCAAAGAGAATTGCTTGATGAAATGAATCATAATATGCATGACTTTGCTATTAGAGTTGCAACTAGAGGAGGTAAAATGACTCAGGAACCACTTTATCTTGAAGGACACCCTAAAAGAATTGAACGAGATTCACAAAGAAACACCACTAGTGCACCTAGTCCTTCTAGGAAGAAAAAGAAAAAGAAAAATGATAGGACTTTCACACTTCTAGTGAACCGGAAATAGAAAAACCTCCTGATAATGATGATGAAGCTTCTATCTCTAATGCTGAAACTCAATCTGGTAATGAACACTCACCTAATGATAATGAAAAAGATAATGATGAGGTTCATGAAGAATCTCAACCAAACCAATGATAAAGAACCAGATAATGATGTTGGGATAGAAGATATGATAAAAGAGACTTAGTTGCTAGAAAACACGGTAAAGAAAGAGAACCGTGGGTTCAAAAACCTATGCCTTTTCCACCCAAGTCAACTAAAAAGAATGATGATGAAGAATTTGAATGCTTTGCTGAAATGCTGAGGCCAGTCTTTTTGCGTACTCGCTTGACTGATATCTTGAAAATGCCTCCTTATGCAAAGTATATGAAAGGCATCATCACTAATAAGAGAAAAATACCGGAAGCTGAAATCTCCACTATGCTCGCTAATTATACTTTTAAAGATGGAGTACCTAAAAAACTTGGAGATCCGGGTATACCACCTTGTGAAAGGATTGATATAGTTGACTAGAGGGGTGTGTGAATAGGCAACTAACAGTTTTTAGCTTTTCTTTACCAATTTAAACTTTGCATCAAAGTAGGTTGTCTAGATATGCAACTAGGTGAGCAACCTATATGATGCAACAACAACAAGCACACAAGCAAGCAAGGGATGCGACACAATATAAGCTTGCACAAGTAAAGGTACGAGATAACAAAGAGTGGAGCCGGTGAAGACGAGGATGTGTTACCAAAGTTCCTTCCATTTGAAAGGAAGTACGTCTCCATTGGAGCGGTGTGGAGGCACAATGCTCCCCAAGAAGCCACTAGGGCCACCGTATTCTCCTCACGCCCTCACACAATGCGATATGACGTGATTCCACTATTGGTGCCCTTGGAGGCGGCGAATGAACCTTTACAAACAAGGTTGGGGCAATCTCCATAACTTAATTGGAGTCTCCCAACGACACCATGAAGCTTCACCACAAAGGACTATGGCTCCGCGGTGACCTCAACCGTCTAGGGTGCTCAAACACCCAACAGTAACAAGATCCTCAAGGGATTAGTGGGGGAATCAAATTTCTCTTGGTGGAAGTGTAGATCGGAGCCTTCTCAACCAATCCCTAGAAAATCAACAAGTTTGATTGGCTAGGGAGAGAGATCGGGCGAAAATGGAGCTTGGAGCAACAATGGAGCTTAGGGATGGAAGAGGTAGTCAACTAGGAGAAGAAGACCCCCCCTTTTATAGTGATATGACAAATCCAACCGTTATATACTTACTCAGCCCGCGACTTGCAGTACTACCGCAAGGGACTGCGGTACTACCGCGAGGTGATACGTCTCCAACGTATCTATAATTTTTGATGGTTCCATGCTATTATATTATCTGTTTTGGATGTTTAATGGGCTTTAATATGCGCTTTTATATTATTATTGGGACTAACCTATTAACCGGAGGCTGATATGTCTCCAACGTATCAATAATTTTTGATTGCTCCATGCTATGTTATCTACTGTTTTGGGCAATACTGGGCTTTATTATCCACTTTTATATTATTTTTGGGACTTGAGGGAGTCCTGGATTAGGGGGTGTTTGGGTAGCCGAACTATACCTTCAGCCGGACTACAGGACTATGAAGATACAAGATTGAAGACTTCGTCCCGTGTCCGGATGGGACTTTCCTTTGCGTGGAAGGCAAGTTTGGTGATGCGGATATTCAAGATCTCCTACCATTGTAACCGACTCTATGTAACCCTAACCCTATCCGGTGTCTATATAAACCGGAGGGTTGTAGTCCGTAGGCAATCAACTCCATATACAACAATCATACCATAGGCTAGCTTCTAGGGTTTAGCCTCCTTGATCTCGTGGTAGATCTACTCTTGTACTACCCATATCATCAATATTAATCAAGCAGGACGTAGGGTTTTACCTCCATCTAGAGGGCCTGAACTTGGGTAAAACATCGTGTTCCCTGCCTCCTGTTACCATCCGGCCTAGACGCACAGTTCGGGACCCACTACCCGAGATCCGCCGGTTTTGACACCGACATTGGTGCTTTCATTGAGAGTTCCTCTGTGCCGTCACAATCAGGAAGGATGCCTCCTCCCGTCTTTAAAGACGGCGCCGTTGCTAAGGGAGCCTTGGCTGTCGGCCAAACCCTCCGGCTAGGTGGTTTCCTCATGACCGCTTGTTCGGCTGTTGCACCGACGGTGACCTCTCGGGTCATCAAAAGCAACCTACACGTCAGCTCGGAGCTCGTCGAGCAGCTAGATCCAATGGAGCTCTCTTACGTAAACGAGCTCTTGGATTGCATCGCCTCCCTGGGGGTCGCTACGGATTACGACCAGGTTGGGCTTAAACCCGATCTAAGAGAAATTAACTCTCCCCAAGTCACCCACCATGCTGCCGTGGTAGAGACGCTGTGCGGCGACCCTTCATCTATTTTAAGGACTAGCTACGTCCGAATTCACGACCCCTCCAAGCCGGGTACCCGCGGAGGGGGAGATATAACTCAAGACCTGAGCTTAGGATCAGGCAACGGGCTAGATTCACTGGACAACATCCAAGAATCCGAACTTCAGAGTTCGGAAACTCTTCGGCCTCCGAATCTTGGATTGGGTGAGGTTTCAAATTCAACGACACCCGCCCGCCCAATCATAAGCGATCTCTCCCAAATCAGGCAGAGGCCCGAGGAAAGAGTATAAGCCACGGCGAGCTATTAAATCGCAAGTTTTGGCCGACTTCGTCGCAGAATGGACGGAGGCTGAGCTCCCTAAAGAGTACGGCACATATTCAAACTGGATTATGCATTTCGACGGCTCCAAAATGTTGGCCGGACTGGGGGCTGGCGTCGTCCTGACGTCCCCCACAGGAGACACAGTCCAATATGTGCTCCAGATCATGTACATGGATTCCAACAATGCAGCCGAATATGAGGCCCTCCTACATGGTCTCCGGATAGCAGTATCCATGGGTATCCAGCGCCTAGAGGTACGCGGGGATTCAAACCTTGCGATATCCCAAATAAATGGAGACTTTGACGCCAAGGACCCAAAAATGGCAGCTTACCGCAATGCCGTCCTAAAAATGTCAGCTCGGTTCGAAGGGCTGGAGTTTCACCATATAGCCCGAGAAAACAATCAAGCAGCGGACGTCCTGGCACGCATCAGAGCAAAACGCGATGCAGTCCCCCCCAACATCTTTTTGGGAAGATTGTTCAAGCCATCCGTAGCATGGGAGGGGGGACCCGCAAATAACAGCCCGGACCCAGCCGCACCACTCGACGCCAAACAATCTGACATAATTGGAGGCTCTGCCAATGAAATTACACCTTCAGCCCACGTAATAATGGCGGTCATCGCCCCGTGGACAGAACCATTCCTAGCCTACCTTACTAGGCAGGAACTCCCGGAGGACCAAAACGAGACCCGCTGCATAGTGCGGCGATCTAAAGCCTATAGAGTCCATGAGGGAGAGCTTTATAAGAAAAGCACTACCGGAGTCCTTCAAAGGTGCATCTCCGAAGAGGAAGGGCGGAACCTTCTAGCTGAAATTCATGCCGGACTCGGTGGTCACCACGCTGCTGCTCGGTCCCTTGTTAGCAAGGCTTTCTGTACAGGATTTTATTGGCCGACGGCCCGGGCAGACGCTTAGGACCTAGTCCAACGATGCGCTGGTTGCCAACTTTTTGCCAACCAAAGCCATATGCCACCCACCGCACTCCAAACTATACCCATCACCTGGCCTTTTGCGGTCTGGGGGCTTGACATGGTCGGACCCCTTAAAGGTGGGACCGATAGGAAAAAATACTTACTGGTCATGGTGGATAAATTCACCAAATGGATAGAAGCCAAGCCTATTAAAACGGCTGAATCCGGACCTGTGATAGACTTCATATCCGGGGTTGTACACCGTTATGGCGTCCCCAACAGCATCATAACCGATAACGGTACAAACTTTACCACCGACGAGGTAAAACTCTGGTGCAAAAACATGGGCATCAAGCTCGATTATGCTTCCGTCTATCACCTACAAACCAACGGCCAGGTCGAACATGCAAATGGTCTTATCATGAGCGGCATTAAACCCAGACTGGTGCGGTCCCTCAAGGAATCTAACACGCACTGGGTAGAGAAGCTCGACTCCATGCTATGGGGGCTGCGGACCACGCCAAATCACACCACCGGATACACACCATTTTTTATGGTGTACGGCGCAGAGGCAGTCCTGCCCTGCGACATAATTCATGACTCACCTAGAGTGCGCATGTACGAAGAAAGAGAAGCCGAGCTCGATCGGCAGGACAACTTGGACGCCCTGGAGGAGGAGCGTGACGTGGCAAAAGCCCGTTCCGCATTTTATCAACAGCAGGCCCGAAGATATCAAAGCAGAGAAGTACGGGCCAAAAATTACAATGTTGGTGAACTAGTTCTACGCCTGCCGGATAATAAAAAGGACAAACTCAAGCCCAAGTGGGAAGGTCCATTCATAATCGACCAAGTCCTGACTGGCGGGGCGTACCGCCTGCGAGATGCGTCGGATAACCGACTCGAGCCGAACCCGTGGAACGCCACCCGTCTCCGAAGATTCTATGCCTAGCGCCGAACTCTGTGTTCGTATCCTTCCTCTGTCCATTTTTTGCATTTTTTGTCTTACATTTCTCTCCTTCCCCTTTTTTCTTTTATAGCCCTTAAAGGCTCATGTAGTGACGCGCCACTCGTGCTCATTAAACCTGGGGGCTTCTTTAACAGAAGCTTATTTATACGGGCTTCACGCCCAACACATGCGTCAAACATCCGCATGTACCTTTTTCTTCACCATTATATGCATCGATATGACTTAAGTTTTGGCCAAGCTGGGTTGCCTGGCTCCTGTGCTTACCCCTACGTTCCCGATTGTCCGGCTAGGCGGTAAAGGGAGCACCTCTGCGATTGTTACTGCCGGGTCAGCCGGATGTGTACCTCAGACTGGGTGAAGCCGAAAGCTAGCGTTCTTAAGGGAATATTCGGTCGGTGAGATAAAAGATGATATTTTTACTCATTTTATGCGCCCCCAGATGCTTTTTTCTGCGTCTTTTTACGCAGTTCGGACATGCACTTTAGGGCATGCCTCCCAGCGAAAGGAACCCCTAACGGAACTATTCTCTCTGGAAGATGTTTCTTACTAACCATGTAATACAACATAACTAGTTGGGCACTTGTCTGATAAAGCACTAATGACCCCTACGCCTGGTCTCCATGCATACCACGGTTCTTATATAACCGCTATGGTATTTGGACACACTCCAGACCGTCAGGTCCCGAGGTTGAAGCGAAAAGGTCGGCAACGACAAACGATCTACAATCCGGCTAGAAGGCATTACACATGTCAATTCAAAATTACATAGTCATTCTGACTGATTGTATTCCTCTTCTATACCATCTAACAGGCTGTCTAATTTACAGTCCTGCTAGGAATACTTCGCGGCCAACTCTACTTGGTCGTATACTAAGCTCACAGGGATCTCCTTCCCGTCAGGCCCCACTGGTCCGACCTCGGCCATGTGGTTTGGGTCAGACTTCATAAAATGGGTCTTCACCATGGCCCAGGCTTCCCTAGCGCCTTGTCGGCAGGCCGATATCTTCCACAACCGGAAGCGCCGCCGAGCTTCCTTCAGCTTCTCCGCAAGCTCTCCAAGGCCCTCGGGCATGGAGTGGGCAGGCCATAAGGCTTGGGCAACACCTCGCATCGCCTGCCAAATTCGCTCGTGCAGTTGCATGAGTTCGGGAAGAAGGTCACCCATAGAACCGGGCAT
The DNA here is from genome assembly GCF_002162155.2 of Triticum dicoccoides. Lineage (NCBI taxonomy): Eukaryota > Viridiplantae > Streptophyta > Magnoliopsida > Poales > Poaceae > Triticum > Triticum dicoccoides. The sequence continues at coordinate 309,612,152 of NC_041388.1, read as the reverse complement.
CTCCTCTGCAGGACGACTAGTGAGCATACCTACAGACATTACTCTGTTAGTCGACTTCCTCGCCGAACTCTTTTTTTCAAAGTTCGTTCAAGCACTTACTGAATATGCCGCGTCGAAGCCGTTGATTCTCCCTCATGGAGTCCGACAGCTGGCCACGAACATCTTTAAGTTCGATGTCCAGCCTGGTGTTGGCATCCTGAAGATCATTCTTCTCTCGCCTCACCTTTGTCAACATACTCTCACCGGCCTTTAGCCGGCGTAAGAGTTGTTGCTTTTCCGGATCGAGTCCGGTGCTATCTGCAACATGATTTGTCAGATTTGCACCCACACCACATAATACTAATCTTTCGAAACATATCTTACCTGAGGGGGTCTCTTTGGGCTCCCCTGCTGCGGCTAGTGCGGCCTATAGTTGGGCGTTGCACTTTTCCAGCTCCTGGGACAGTACGGTATTCTTCTCTGTAAGAACCTACTTATTAAATGATCCTTAAATCAGTTGCTCTAACTGTTTCAAGTCTCGGGGGCTACTGGTATATCTATATTTGACCAAAATTTTCTTACCCGTATGTCTTTCACATACTGCTCCGTGGCTCTGGCTAAACCATTTTGAGCAGCACGGAGGTATGCATCTCCCGAATTAAAGGCATCTAAAGCCTCTTGGGAGAAACAAGCGTCGCGTAGAACTGTCCGGCGACACCTATGGTTCATGGCACTCTCCACTTCAGAATTTGTGGCAGACAGCCTATCTGCATCCTCTGTCGGAGGAGCGTCCGGTGCGCGCCTTGTGCTCGCCTCCGCTTCCTGGCCAGATGTTGGAGCCTGGCTAGTGGGGGCGCGATTGGAAACCTCTCCAGATGTAGTCCGGCGAGGTCTCTTCGTTCTGAAGATAGCATGAACGTTAATATGCCCTGACAGAATAACACCAGGGAAACAGAGGGTGCGCTATACCTTTGCGGCGGCATCTCAGTCCGGACTGCATTCCTCTTTGCCCCATGGGGTCCTGCGGCCCCTCGTTGGCTAGCCGCCGCAGGTTCGGCCTCCTGCCTCGGAAATCTCCCCTGCAAAACACGATTGTCATCAGAAACACCAGAATACGTGAGAGTGGAATCTCTCTCAAGGGAATGAGACTCCGGTTTCTGTCACCTGGGAGGCCGGGATTAACCCTGGGTAATCAGTCGTGATGGCTACCAAGGTATTGTCCTTGCTTAGCTGATGGAACACCCCATCAATAAGCTCCACCGATATGTCCGCGTCCTCTTCGGAGTCCGGATTGAGGGACCGTTCTGGGTCCTCAGGCTGTGGAGGGCGGCTGTTTATATCCTTTACCTCATGTCGCAGTTCCTGCACTGAAGTCGTTAGACTACATATCTAATCGTGGGAGCATAAAACAAACGGGCAAGCGCAATTATTCACTTACCCAACTTGGAGGATCATACATAGTAAATCCGGCCTGCGGATTGACACGGAGGAATTCCTCCTTTTCTCCCTTGTACAAAGAAGATAAGATCTTTACTAGGGCGGCAGCTGAGGCCGGCCCCTTACGACCGTAACGGGTGGCGTCATCCTCTCCATTGAAATCCCACATGGGGTGGCCTCTATATTGAAGCGGCTGCACCCCTCGCATAATGCATGCGGCCATGACTACAATCATGGTTAGTCCGGAATGAGCCAACAGTCTTATCCGGCCCATCAGGTAAAGGACGTCTCTGTCGCTTTCTTTCTGAGAGTTCCGCGGACGCCAGCTCAAGCGTTTCTTCAATTGGGGCACTGTTGAACTCAGGGAGACCGACCCGGATAGGGTCCGGTAGCGAGAACGGGGCACTAGGCAGAATAACCTCTTCCACAGCGCGAAATGAGCCTCAACGCCTAAAAATAGCTCGCAAAGGGCGACGAAACCCGCAATATGTAATACGGAGGCGGGCGTGAGATTGTGCAGCTGGAGGCCGTAGAACTCCAGAAGCCCGCGGAGAAATGGATGAATTGGAAACCCCAGTCCCCTTATTAGATAGGGGACGAGGCACACCCGCTCTCCTTTAGAAGGATTGAGGGTGCTCTCCGCTTGTTTTCCGCCATTATAGGTGGCGAGACCGGCTCGGACCGGGACCATGTATGCCTGAGGGAGAAATCCCTTGGCCTAAAGCGACACTAACTCGCTATGCGGGATGGTGCAACTCTCCCAGTCCCCGGGTTTGGGACCGGAGGGGCGAGGGGAGGAGCTGCGACGACTGGTCATGTTGGAATGGACCTTTGCTGGAAGCGCTCTGATGATAACTCGCGGAGAGGAGAAGATGTGGTTTGGACCTAAATCCCCATCCCGTTAAATAGGCGGCTCATTTATATGGCTAGGGGCGTGGATGTAAAAACGCCCTGGCTTTTTGCATTCATTTGACACGTGGAAGACGGCCATTATTGGGCATGGAAGCCGAGGAACACTACAACAACAACAACAACAACAACAACAACAACAACAACAAAGCCTTTAGTCCCAAGCAAGTTGGGGTAGGCTAGAGGTGAAACCCATAAGATCTCGCAACCAACTCATGGCTCTGGCACATGGATAGCAAGCTTCCACGCACCCCTGTCCATAGCTAGCTCTTTGTCGATACTCCAATCCTTCAGGTCTCTCTTAACGGACTCCTCCCATGTCAAAATCGGTCGACCCCGCCCTCTCTTGACATTCTCCGCACGCTTTAGCCGTCCGCTATGCACTAGAGCTTCTGGAGGCTTGCGCTGAATATGCCCAAACCATCTCAAACGATGTTGGACAAGCTTCTCCTCAATTGGTGCTACCCCAACTCTATCTCGTATATCATCATTCCGGACTCGATCCTTCTTCGTGTGGCCACACATCCATCTCAACATACGCATCTCCGCCACACCTAACTGTTGAACATGTCGCCTTTTAGTCGGCCAACACTCCGCACCATACAACATTGCGGGTCGAACCGCCGTCCTGTAGAACTTGCCTTTTAGCTTTTGTGGCACTCTCTTGTCACAGAGAATGCCAGAAGCTTGGCGCCACTTCATCCATCCGGCTTTGATTCGATGGTTCACATCTTCATCAATACCCCCATCCTCCTGCAACATTGACCCCAAATACCGAAAGGTGTCCTTCCGAGGTACCACCTGGCCATCAAGGCTAACCTCCTCCTCCTCACAGCTAGTAGTACTGAAACCGCACATCATGTACTCGGTTTTAGTTCTACTAAGCCTAAACCCTTTCGATTCCAAGGTTTGTCTCCATAACTCTAACTTCCTATTTACCCCTGTCCGACTATCGTCAACTAGCACCACATCATCCGCAAAGAGCATACACCATGGGATATCTCCTTGTATACCCCTTGTGACCTCATCCATCACCAATGCAAAAAGATAAGGGCTCAAAGCTGACCCCTGATGCAGTCCTATCTTAATTGGGAAGTCATCGGTGTCGACATCACTTGTTCGAACACTTGTCACAACATTATTGTACATGTCCTTGATGAGGGTAATGTACTTTGCTGGGACTTTGTGTTTCTCCAAGGCCCACCACATGACATTCCGCGGTATCTTATTATAGGCCTTCTCCAAGTCAATGAACACCATATGCAAGTCCTTCTTATGCTCCCTATATCTCTCCATAAGTTGTTGTACCAAGAAAATGGCTTCCATGGTCGACCTCCCAGGCATGAAACCAAACTGATTTTTGGTCACGCTTGTCATTCTTCTTAAGCGGTGCTCAATGACTCTCTCCCATAGCTTCATTGTATGGCTCATCAGCTTAATTCCACGGTAATTAGTACAACTCTGAACATCTCCCTTGTTCTTGAAGATTGGTACTAATATACTCCGTCTCCATTCTTCTGGCATCTTGTTTGCCCGAAAAATGAGGTTGAAAAGCTTGGTTAGCCATACTATCGCTATGTCCCCGAGACCTTTCCACACCTCAATGGGGATACAATCAGGGCCCATCGCCTTGCCTCCTTTCATCCTTTTTAAAGCCTCCTTCACCTCAGACTCCTGGATGCGCCGCACAAAACGCATGCTGGTCTCATCAAAGGAGTCATTCAGTTCAATGGTAGAACTCTCATTCTCCCCATTGAACAGCTTGTCGAAGGAACACTACATTACAAAAATCAGACGTTATTCCTACAAGTACACAAGATTTGGAGAAGAACCCGCCTTGCAATGCCGAACAATCTGCGCGCCGGACTCGTCGTCATTGAAGCCTGGTTCGGGGGCTACTGAGGGAGTCCTGGATTAGGGGGTGTTCGGGTAGCCAAACTATACCTTCAGCCGAACTCCAGGACTATGAAGATACAAGATTGAAGACTTCGTCTTGTGTCTGGATGGGACTTTCCTTGGCGTGGAAGGCAAGTTTGGCGATGCGGATATTCAAGATCTCCTACCATTGTAACCCACTCTATGTAACCCTAACCCTATCCAGTGTCTATATAAACCGGAGGGTTGTAGTCCGTAGGCAATCAACTCCATATACAACAATCATACCATAGGCTACCTTCTAGGGTTTAGACTCCTTGATCTCGTGGTAGATCTACTCTTGTACTACCCATATCATCAATATTAAGCAAGCAGGACATAGGGTTTTACCTCCATCCAGAGGGCCCGAACCTGGGTAAAACATCGTGTTCCCTGCCTCCTGTTACCATCCGGCCTAGACGCACAGTTCGGGACCCACTACCCGAGATCTGCCGGTTTTGACACCGACAGGACTAACCTATTAACCGGAGGCCCAGCCCAGAATTGCTGTTTTTGCCTATTTCGGTGTTTCGAAGAAAAGGAATATCAAACGGAGTCGAAATGAAACAAAATCAACTAGAGAAGTTATTTTTGGAAGGAAAGCTACCGGATGGACTTGCACCCCACGTCAGGAGCCAAGGGAGGTGCTCACGAAGGAGGGCCCTGTTGGGGAACGTAGCAGAAATTCAAAATTTTCCTACGTGTCACCAAGATCTATCTATGGAGAAACCAGCAACGAGGGGAAGGAGAGTGCATCTACATACCCTTGTAGATCGCTAAGCGGAAGCGTTCAAGAGAACGGGGTTGAAGGAGTCGTACTCGTCGTGATCCAAATCACCGGAGATCCTAGTGCCGAACGGACGGCACCTCCGCGTTCAACACACGTACAGCCCGATGATGTCGCCCATGTCTTGATCCAGCAAGGTGAGAGGGAGAGGTTGAGGAAGACTCCATCCAGCAGCAGCACAACGGCGTGGTGGTGATGGAGGAGCGTGGTAGTCCAGCAGGGCTTCGCCAAGCACCGCGGAAGAGGAGGAGTACGAGAGGTAGGGCTGCGCCAAGAGGGAGAAGTTCTCGTGTGTTGGGTAGCCCCAAAACCCCCACTATTTATAGGAGGAGGGGAGGGGGCTGCGCCCCCTCTAGAGTTCCCTCCCCAGGGGTGGCGGCAGCCCCCAGATGGCATCTGGTGCGGCCAGAAGGGGGAGAGGGGGGAGGCGCACCTAGGGTGGGCCTTAGGGCCCATCTACCCTAGGGTTTGCCCCCTTCCCCACTTCCCTTGCGCCTTGGGCCCTGTGGGGGGGCGCACCAGTCCACCTGGGGCTGGTCCCCTCCCACACTTGGCCCATGCTGCCCTCCAAGGTTGGTGGCCCCACTTGGTGGACCCCCGGGACCCTCCCGGTGGTCCCGGTACGTTACCGGAAAAACCCGAAACTTTTCCGGTGACCAAAACAGGACTTCCCATATATAAATCTTTACCTCCGGATCATTCCGGAACTCCTCGCGACGTCCGGGATCTCATCCGGGACTCCGAACAACATTCGGTAACCACATACAAACTTCCTTTATAACCCTAGCGTCATCGAACCTTAAGTGTGTAGACCCTACGGGTTCGGGAGACATGCAGACATGACCGAGACGTTCTCCGGTCAATAACCAACAGCGGGATCTGGATACCCATGTTGGCTCCCACATGTTCCACGATGATCTCATCGGATGAACCACGATGTCAATGACTCAATAGATCCCGTATTCAATTCCCTTTGTCTAGCGGTATTTTACTTGCCCGAGATTGGATCGTCGGTATACCGATACCTTGTTCAATCTCGTTACTGGCAAGTCTCTTTACTCGTTCCGTAACACATCATCCCGTGATCAACCCCTTGGTCACATTGTGCACATTATGATGATGTCCTACTGAGTGGGCCCAGAGATACCTCTCCATTTACACGGAGTGACAAATCCCAGTCTCGATCCGTGTCAACCCAACAGACACTTTCGGAGATACCTGTAGTGCACCTTTATAATCACCCAATTACGTTGTGACGTTTGGTACACCCAAAGCACTCCTACGGTATCCGGGAGTTACACGATCTCATGGTCTAAGGAAGAGATACTTGACATTGGCAAAGCTCTAGCAAACGAACTACATGATCTTTGTGCTATGCTTAGGATTGGGTCTTGTCCATCACATCATTCTCCTAATGATGTGATCCCGTTATCAACGACATCCAATGTCCATAGCCAGGAAACCATGACTATCTGTTGATCACAACGAGCTAGTCAACTAGAGGCTCACTAGGGACATATTGTGGTCTATGTATTCACACGTGTATTACGATTTCCGGATAATACAGTTATAGCATGAATAAAAGACTATTATCATGAACAAAGAAATATAATAATAACACTTTTATTATTGCCTCTAGGGCATATTTCCAACAGGCCCCCCCTAGGGAGTGCCCCCTGCCTCGTGCGGCCCCAAAGCTCCACCGACGTATTTCCTGCACCCATATATACCTATGTATCCGAAAACTGCCAAAACAGACGATAGATCGGGAGTTCCGCTGCCAGAAGCCTCCGTAGCCACCAAAAACCAATCTAGACCCGTTCCGGTACCCTGCCGGAGGGGGAATCCTTCTCCGGTGGCGATCTTCATCATCCCGGTGCTCTCCATGACGAGGAGGGAGTAGTTCTCCCTAGGGGCTGAGGGTATGTATCAATAGCTATGTGTTTGATCTCTCTCTCTCTCTCTCATGTTCTTGAGATGATACGATCTTGATGTATTACGAGCTTTGCTATTATAGTTGGATCTTATGTTTCTCCTCCCCCTCTACTCTCTTGTAATGAACCGAGTTTCCCCTTTGAAGTTATCTTATCGGATTGAGTCTTTATAGATTTGAGAACACTTGATGTATGTCTTGCCATGGATATCTGTGGTGACAATGGGATATCACATGATTCACTTGATGTATGTTTTGATAATCAACTTGCGGGTTCCGCCCATGAACCTATGCATAGGGGTTGGCACACGTTTTCGTCGTGATTCTCTGTTAGAAACTTTGGGGCACTCTTTGAGGTCCTTTATGTTGGTTGAATAGATGAATCTGAGATTGTGTGACGCATATAGTATAATCATACCCACGGATACTTGAGGTGACATTGGAGTATCTAGGTGACATTAGGGTTTTGGTTGATTTGTGTCTGAAGGTGTTATTCTAGTACGAACTCTAGGGCTGTTTGTGACACTTATAGGAATAGCCCAACGGATTGATTGGAAAGAATAACTTTGAGGTGGTTCGTACCCTACCATAATCTCTTCGTTTGTTCTCCGCTATTACTAACTTTGGAGTGACTCTTTGTTGCATGTTGAGGGATCGTTATATGATCCAATTATGCTATTATTGTTGAGAGGACTTGCACTAGTGAAAGTATGAACCCTAGGCCTTGTTTCAACACATTGCAATACCATTTACGCTCACTTTTATCATTACTTACCTTGCTGTTTTTATATTTTTATATTATAAATACCTTTATCTACCATCCATATACCACTTGTTTCACCATCTCTTCGCCGAACTAGTGCACCTATACAATTTACCATTGTATTGGGTGTGTTGGGGACACAAGAGACTCTTTGTTATTTGGTTGCAGGGTTGCTTGAGAGAGACCATCTTCATCCTATGCCTCCTACGGATTGATAAACCTTAGGCCATCCACTTGAGGGAAATTTGCTACTGTCCTACAAACCTCTGCACTTGGAGGCCCAACAACGTCTACAAGAAGAAGGTTGTGTAGTAGACATCAAGCTCTTTTCTGGCGCCGTTGCCGGGGAGGTTAGTGCTTGAAGGTTTATCTTTAGATCTTGCAATCGAGTCTTTTAGTTTCTTGTTTTATCACTAGTTTAGTTTATAAAAGAAAATTGCAAAAAAATGGAATTAAGTTTGCCTCATACGCTTCATCTTTTAAATATCTTTCATGAGTATGATGGAAAGGATAATTGTGCTCAAGTGCTAGAAGAAGAAATCTATAAAATGTTTGGCACTAAATATTTGAATCATGAGCATGATTGCAATGTTGTTAGTATGAATTCCTTGAATATCCATGATGCTAATGATATGCAAAGCCACAAGCTTGGGGAAGCTATGTTTGATGAAGATGATATTTTTTGTCCCCCAAGTTTTGATGAGCAAATTTATTATGATGAAAGCATGCCTCCTATCTATGATGATTATTGTGATGACACGTATGCTTTAATGAATAATAATAACAATGAAACTTGTCATCTTGATTTCAATTTTCAATCCCATGATAGTTACTTTGTTGAGTTTGTTCCCACTACTATTAATGAAAAGAATTTTGCTTATATGGAGAGTAGTAAATTTTCTATGCTTGTAGATCATGAAAAGAATGCTTTAGGTGCTGGTTATATTGTTGAATTCATTCATGATGCTACTGAAAATTATTATGAGGGAGGAATATATGCTTGTAGGAATTGCAATAATATCAAGTTTCCTCTCTATGTGCTTAAAGTTTTGAAGTTATGCTTGTTTTACCTTCCTATGCAAGTTGATTCTTGTTCCCACAAGTTGTTTGCTCACAAAATCCCTATGCATAGGAAGTGGGTTAGACTTAAATGTGCTAGTCATATTCTTCATGATGCTCTCTTTATGTTTCAATTCTTATCTTTTATGTGAGCATCATTGAAATCATCATGCCTAGCTACGGGCATTAAACGATAGCGCTTGTTGGGAGGCAACCCAACTTTATTTTTGTTCCTTGCTTTTTGTTCCTGTTTAGTAATAAATAATTCATCTAGCCTCTGTTTAGATGTGGTTTTATGCTTTTAATTAGTGTTTGTGCCAAGTAGAACCTTTGGGAAGACTTGGGGGAAGTCTTTATGATCATGCTGTAAAAAACAGAAACTTTAGCGCTCACAGAACTGCTGCCATTTTTATTTGGAAAGTGCTATTTAGTTAATTCTATTTGCATATGATTAATAGATAAATTCCTCAGGTTCTGCAATTTATTTGATAATTTTATGAGTTCCAGAAGTATACGTTTGATCTATATTACTACAGACTGTTCTGTTTTTGACAGATTCTGTTTTCATTGTGTTGTTTGCTTATTTTGATGAATCTATGGCTAGTGAAATAGTTTATAAACCATATAGAAGTTGGAATACAGTAGGTTTAACACCAATATAAATAAAGAATGATTTCATTACAGTACCTTGAAGTGGTGTTTTGTTTTCTTTCGCTAACGGAGCTTACGAGTTTTCTGTTATGTTTTGTGTTGTGAAGTTTTCAAGTTTTGGGTAAAGATTCGATGGACTATTGAATAAGGAGTGGCAAGAGCCTAAGCTTGGGAATGCCCAAGGCACCCCAAGGTAATATTCAAGGACAACCAAGAGCCTAATCTTGGGGATGCCCCGGAAGGCATCCCCTCTTTCGTCTTCGTTCATCGGTAACTTTACTTGGAGCTATATTTTTATTCACCACATGATATGTGTTCTGCTTGGAGCGTCAATTTATTTAGTTAGGATTTTCTTGATGTTATTTATAACAATGTTTTGCATCTTTTATTTCAATAAAAGTGGCATTGATAGCCTTTACTATGCCTATGTTACAAGTGTACATGTTGCTGTTTGAAAACAGAAAGTTTACCGCTGTTGCAATAATTCCCTAGAAAAGTCAGAATGTGATAAAATGTTGAAACCTTTTGAATATTAAGATCTTATAAATTTACTACAGCAGGAATTTTATTTCATAATTTTTGGAGCTAGGAAAGTATGGATGTTGCTGCATTCTTTACAGACTATCCTGTTTAGGCAGATTGCTGTTATGTTTGCATTGTTTGCATATGTTTGCTTCTTTAATGATTCTATTTGAGGATAGGACTATTAAATATGCAGAGGCATTTAGTATGCAATGTTGAATAATAATTTTAGTGATTTGCTACAGTAGAGTATGATAAGGTTTTTGCAATGGTTTATACTAACTTATCTCACGAGTCCTTGTTGAGTTTTGTGTGGATGAAGCTTTTGAGATTTAGGGAGACCGTGATATGAGAGGAATTAAGGAGACACAAAAAGCTCAAGCTTGGGGATTCCCAAGGCACCCCAAGATAATATTTCAAGAAGTCTCAAGTGTCTAAGCTTGGGGATGCCCCAGTTGGCATCCCTCCTTTCTTCTTCAACAACTATCGGTTAGTATAGGTTGATCCTAAGTTTTTGCTTCTTCACATGATGTTTGCTATTATTAGATGTCATTTTATTTTATTTCATTTTGCTTGCTGTTTGAATAAAATACCAAGATCTGAAATTCTTAAATGTTAGAGAGTCTTCACATAGTTGCATAATTATTCGACTACTCATTGATCTTCACTTATATCTTTTGGAGTAGTTTGTCATTTGCTCTAGTGCTTCACTTATATCTTTTAGAGCATGGTGATAGTTTTATTTTGAATAAATAGATGAACTCTCATGCTTCACTTAGATTATTTTGAGAGTCTTAAATAGCATGGTAATTTGCTTAAAATCCTAATATGCTAGGTATACAAGATTAGTAAAACTTTCTTATGAGTGTGTTGAATACTAAGAGAAGTTTGATGCTTGATGATTGTTTTGAGATATGGAGGTAATAATATCAAAGTCGTGCTAGTTGAGTAGTTGTGAAATTGAGAAATGCTTGTGTTGAAGTTTGCAAGTCCCGTAGCATGCACATATGGTAAATGTTATGTAACAAATTTGAAACATGAGGTGTTATTTGATTGTCCTCCTTATGAGTGGCGGTTGGGGACGAGCGATGATCTTTTCCTACCAATCTATCCCCCTAGGAGCATGCGCGTAGTGCCGAGGTTTTTGATGACTTGTAGATTTTTGCAATAACTATGTGAGTTCTTTATGACTAATGTTGAGTCCATGGATTATACGCACTCTCACCCTTCCACCCTTGCTAGCCTCTTCGGTACCGTGCATTGCCCTTTCTCACATCGAGAGTTGGCGCAAACTTCCCCGGTGCATCCAAACCCTGTGATATGATACGCTCTTTCACACATAAACCTCCTTATATCTTCCTCAAAACAGCCACCATACCTACATATTATGGCATTTCCATAGTCATTCCAAGATATATTGCCATGCAACTTTCCATCGTTCCGTTTATTATGACACGCATCATTATTGTCATATTGCTTAGCATGATCATGTAGTTGACATCGTATTTGTGGCAAAGCCACCGTTCATAATTCTTTCATACATGTCACTCATGAATCATTGCACATCCCGGTACACCGCCGGAGGCATTCATATAGAGTCATCTTTGTTCTAATATCGAGTTGTAATCATTGAGTTGTAAATAAATAGAAGTGTGATGATCATCATTATTAGGGCATTGTCCCAAGTGAGGAATAAAAAAAAGTGAAAGGCCATAAAAAAGAGAAGGCCCAAAAAAAGAGAAAGACCATAAAAAAAGAAGAGAAGGCCCAAATAAAAAAATAAAAAAAGAGAGAAAAAGACAGAAGGGACAATGCTACTATCCTTTGCCACACTTGTGCTTCAAAGTAGCACCATGATCTTCATGATAGAGAGTCTCATGTTATCACTTTCATATACTAGTGGGAATTTTTCATTATAGAACTTGGCTTGTATATTCCAACAATGGGCCTCCTCAAGTGCCCTAGGTCTTCGTGAGCAAGCAAGTTTGATGCACACCCACTAGTTTCTTTTGTTGATCTTTCATACATTTATAGCTCTAGTGCATCTGTTGCATGGCAATCCCTACTCCTTGCATTAACATAAATCGGTGGGCATCTCCATAGCCCATTGAGTAGCCTCGTTGACGTGAGACTTTCTCCTTTTTTTTTGTCTTCTCCACATAACCCCCTCATTATTCTATTCCACCCAAAGTGCTATGTCCATGGCTTGCGCTCATGTATTGCGTCAAAATTTATAAGTATGAAACAATTGCTTGGCTTGTCATATGGGTTGTGCATGATGATAGCATTCTTGTGTGACGAAAATGAAACATGACTAAACTATATGATTTTGTAGGGATGAACTTTCTTTGGCCATGTTATTTTGAGAAGACATAATTGCTTAGTTAGTATGCTTGAAGTATTATCATTTTTATGTCAATATGAACTTTTGTCTTGAATCTTTCAGATCTGAATATTCATACCACAATTAAGAAGAATTACATTAAAATTATGCCAAGTAGCACTCCGCATCAAAATTCTGTTTTTATCATTTACCTACTCGAGGACGAGCAGGAATTAAGCTTGGGGATGCTTGATACGTCTCCAACGTATCTATAATTTTTGATTACTCCATGCTATGTTATCTACTGTTTTGGGCAATATTGGGCATTATTATCCACTTTTATATTATTTTTGGGACTAACCTATTAACCGGAGGCCCAGCCCAGGATTGCTGTTTTTTTGCCTATTTCAGTGTTTCGAAGAAAAGGAATATCAAACGGAGTCGAAACGAAACGAAATCAACTAGAGAAGTTATTTTTGGAAGGAAAGCTACCGGATGGACTTGCACCCCACGTTAGGAGCCAAGGGAGGTGCTCACGAGGGTGGGGGCGCCCCCCTGAGGGCGCGCCCCCTGCCTCGTGGGGCCCCCGAAGCTCCACCGATGTACTTCCTGCACCCATATATACCTATGTATCCTAAAACTTCCAGAACAGACGATAGATCGGGAGTTCCACCGCCAGAAGCCTCCGTAGCCACTGAAAACCAATCTAGACCAGTTCCGGCACCCTGCCGGAGGGGGAATCCTTCTCCGGTGGCCATCTTCATCATCCCGGTGCTCTCCATGACGAGGAGGGAGTAGTTCTCCCTCGGGGCTGAGGGTATGTACCAGTAGCTATGTGTTTGATCTCTCTCTCTCTCTCGTGTTCTTGAGATGATACGATCTTGATGTATCGCGAGCTTTGCTATTATAGTTGGATCTTATGTTCCCCCCCCCCTACTCTCTTGTAATGAATTGAGTTTCCCCTTTGAAGTTATCTTATCGAATTGAGTCTTTATAGATTTGAGAACACTTGATGTATGTCTTGCCGTGGATATCTGTGGTGACAATGGGATATCACATGATTCACTTGATGTATGTTTTGGTGATCAACTTGCGGGTTCCGCCCATGAACCTATGCATAGGGGTTGGCACACGTTTTCGTCGTGATTCTCCGATAGAAACTTTGGGGCACTCTTTGAGGTCCTTTGTGTTGGTTGAATAGATGAATCTGAGATTGTGTGACGCATATCGTATAATCATACCCACGGATACTTGAGGTGACATTGGAGTATCTAGGTGACATTAGGGTTTTGGTTGATTTGTGTCTTAAGGTGTTATTCTAGTAAGAACTCTAGGGTTGTTTGTGACACTTATAGGAATAGCCCAACGGATTGATTGGAAAGAATAACTTTGAGGTGGTTTTGTACCCTACATAATCTCTTCGTTTGTTCTCCGCTATTAGTGACTTTGGAGTGACTCTTTGTTGCATGTTGAGGGATAGTTATATGATCCAATTATGTTATTATTGTTTAGAGGACTTGCACTAGTGAAAGTATGAACCCTAGGCCTTGTTTCAACACATTGCAATACCGTTTACGCTCACTTTTATCATTAGTTACCTTGTTGTTTTTATATTTTCAGATTACAAATACCTTTATCTACCATCCATATACCACTTGTTTCACCATCTCTTCGCCGAACTAGTGCACCTATACAATTTACCATTGTATTGGGTGTGTTGGGGACACAAGAGACTCTTTGTTATTTGGTTGCAGGGTTGCTTGAGAGAGACCATCTTCATCCTACGCCTCCTACGGATTGATAAACCTCAGGTCATCCACTTGAGGGAAATTTTCTACTGTCCTACAAACCTCTGCACTTGGAGGCCCAACAACGTCTACAAGAAGAAGGTTGTGTAGTAGACATCAGAGGCCGAGTGCCGGTTTCTGTTTTTTGTGTGCCTATTTTAGTGTTTCGTAGAAAAGGAATATCAAACGGAATCCAAACAGAACGAAACCTTCGCGAGGATCTTTCTTGGAACAAATGCAAACCAGGAGACTTGGAGCTGAAGTCTGGAACTCCGTGAAGCTTCCATGAGGCAGCCCCCACCGTCGTGGGCCCCACGGAGCTCCACCGACGTACTTCTTTCGAATATATATATATATATATATATATATATATATATATATATATATATACTCTTATACCCTAAAAACATCAGGGGGAGCCACGAAACCACTTTTCCACCGCCAAAACCTTTTGTACCCGTGAGATCCCATCTAGGGCCTTTTCCGGCGATCAACCAGAGGGGGATTCGATCACGGAGGGCTTCTACATCAACACCATAGCCTCTATGATGATGTGTGAGTAGTTTACCACAGATCTTCGGGTCCATAGTTATTAGCTAGATGGCTTCTTCTCTCTCTTTGGTTCTCAATACAAAGTTCTCCTTGATGTTCTTGGAGATCTATTCGATGTAATACTTTTTTGCGATGTGTTTATCGAGATCCGATGAATTGTGGATTTATGATCAAGTTTATCTATGAATAATATTTGGTTCTTCTCTGAATTCTTATATGCATGATTTGATATCTTTGCTAGTCTCTTCGAATTATCGGTATAGTTTGGCCTACTAGATTGGTCTTTCTTGCAATGGGAGAAGTGCTTAGCTTTGGGTTCAATCTTGTGGTGTCCTTTCCCAATGACAGTAGGGGCAGCAAGGCACGTATTGTATTGTTGCCATCGAGGATAAAAATATGGGGTTTATATCATATTGCTTGATTTTATCCCTCTACATCATGCCATCTTGCTTAATGCATTACTCTGTTCTTATGAACTTAATACTCTAGATGCATGCTGGATAGCGGTCGATGTGTGGAGTAATAGTATTATATGCAGAATCGTTTCGGTCTACTTAACACAGACGTGATGCCTATATTTCATAATCATTGCCTAGATATTCTTATAACTATGCGCTCTTCTATAAATTGCTCGGTAGTAATTTGTTCACCCACCATAATACTTGTTATCATGAGAGAAGCCACAAGTGAAACCTATGGCCCCCGGGTCTCTTTCTTATTATATTGCATCTCTTTTATTTACATCGCATCTCATTTACTATTTTGCAATCTATACAAAAAAATAACAAAAATATTTACCTTACTATCTTTTGTCAGATCTCAGTTCCGCAAGTGACCGTGAAGGGATTGACAATCCCTTTATCGCGTTGGTTGCGAGGTTCTTGATTGTTTGTGCAGGTACTCGGTGACTTGCGTGTTATCTCCTACTGGATTGATACCTTGGTTCTCAAAAACTGAGGGAAATACTTACGCTACTTTGCTGCATCACCCTTTCCTCTTCAAGGGAAAACCAACGCATACTCAAGAGGTAGCACGAGGCACCGCGGTACTACCGTATGCGCGGCAGGGGCTAGACCAGCCCTGATGCGTTGAAGCGAAGAGCGGTAGAACCGCCGGAGCGGTACTACCGCTCCCCCTTGCGGTACAACCGCAAGGCAGGGATTGTCTAGGCTGGGAAGGCGCGGACATAAAAAATTACATCCGTGACTAGTTTCGCTGAGTTCAATTCTGTGCAAAAATCCGACACGGTACTACCGCAAACCAGGAGCGGTACTACCGCATAGGGCGCGGATGTAAAAAATTACATCCGCCCCTACATCCGCTCGTGCTGCTATGTCTGGCCTGAGGCCACGGTACTACCGTGCCCATGGAGCGGTACTACCGTAAGGACTTGTAGTACTACCGTGCCCCTGCCCGGTACTACCGCAAGGGCTTGTGGTACTACCGCTCCCAAGAGCAGTACTACCGCATGCCCCAGCACAACAACACTAGGAGTCCTTCATTTTGCAAAGACACGGAAAAACGGAGGATGCTCCAAAGAGCCAAAAGAAAGGTGGTGCAAAAGGAACAGACGTGTATGTGATGATTCCACCCAAACCTTTCCAAAGCAGACCCCCTCTTAATAGTACGGCTTTCCTACGACTCAAATCCACCGAAAAGAAACGTAAAGAAGCGCCGTCTTCAATAGGCTTCGAGGGGCACCAAATCGTCTTGTGCCTAGACATGATATTGTTAGGTAACGCTTAGAAAGCAAAAAAGACCGACTTACGCACCAGCCCAGGACCACTATGGAGACTGCATACAAGGTTTGATCTTTTTCGTTACCGACTCGTAGCGCAGCGGGAAGTAAAGTCGATGACGATCGGCGGTGCAGATCCCGGCAGCTAGGATTTACAACCTCCCACCCATGAGGATGTATACCATCATCTACCTCTCGGACAGCCCTCTGGGAGGTGGTCGGACAGTCCCCCGGACGGTGTCGCGGACAGCCCTTCGGGAGGACCTTCGAAACACGGATGGTCACTCGGATAGCCCTTTGGAAGGACCTTTGAAACTCGGACGATCACACGGTAGCCCTTCAGGAGGCACTCCCGAACTAAGACCAAAACTATGATCTCTCTACAGAGTTGCACACATACGGTGTCATCTATCCAGCAGGGCTTCGTTGTCCAGAACTAGTTCCCACCGAAACCCAGATAGCCTTTCGGCTCTACGAAACTATTTCGCAGGGAGGGAGAGAAGCCAGATCATTGCAATGGCACTTGTATGTGAGAAAGAGTGAGTGTGGAGAGTTCCTCTCCACCTCTATTTATAGGAAAACCCAAGGGGTAGGGGGAAACATGAATAACCCAAAATGCCCACACTTTATGTCACACATAAAAGGGCATAAAGGGCATAAAGGGATGAGAAGTGGAGCTCCATGGAGGAGCTGCACCCTCCAACGTCCCACCTTCATGCCCCCCAAAGGGGGTTCCTTGATCCCCAAGTCCTTCTAGAAGCCTTTTGGGAAAAGCCCCAAAAGGTGGCTTTCCATAAATATACCAAAAAGCACTTTCACTATTCCCGACGACATTTTTCAGCGTCCGTTCGAACTGAAAATATTTATGTGGGATTAGAACATTTCCATTACCCACTAAAATAATTTTCAATGCGTTCCGAAACAATTCCGAATTAGTGATTTTCATCTGCGAAAAGCATGTGAAGTGGTTCCGGCAGGTCCGGAGCAATTCCAGCTTTTATCCCGGAAAATTCCAGAAAGTTCCCAAAATGACTCTGGCACACTCCAAGAATTATCAAGCATGTGCCGAAACCAATTTAACTTAATAGTATATCCCGAAACAACTTTTCGGTTTCACCGAAACTCATCCAATGACCTCTCTCTGCGGAACTTTTCCGCTGTCCGAAACTTTTCGGTGTCCGAAACTTTTTCGGTGATTTTCTTTCAGACTCCCTGTCTAGTATTCAGTAGATAGATGACCCTTAAGTGTGTGACCCTATAGGTTCGGTGAAGTATAGACATCACCCGGAACCCCTTCCGATCAATGATCAACATCGGAGCCGTGGACACCCATATTAACCCCTATACCCACACGAATGAATATTCGAGTGAACCTCCAGTTGCAGTGAGCTATTCCTGTTGCTTCACGATATGTCACAAACACCCGAGGTGAGATTTATTGCATCCCTGTTGACGAACAATTTGTCCACCATGCAAGTTACCTCATTACTGGTTTTGTTCTCTTTTCTCGTTTCCGTGTTTCGGCATCCCAGTGATCAAATCACAAGGTGTCTGGCTAGACGATTATGCATACCGTAACACCGAGAGGGCCCGAGAATATCTCTCCATCGTCGGAGGAGCAAATCCTAATCTTGAGCTATCAAGTTACTTGACATACTTTTCCATGAACCTGTAAGCCGCCGTAATAGCCACCCATTTACGAATGACGTTTAACAAACCCCAAAGTTCATGAAGCAAGCATGAAGAAACTCAATACTCTCATGGTCTAAGGAATCATGCAACCGTTAACCATCTCTGTGTTATGTACCATTAAACTTGTGATGAATGTATCTCATAGCATAACATCAATTCGGGTCGATTCAACACAAATGTTCTTATAACATTGTGCCCTCAAAGTTGCTGGCATATACATGCCCATGATTGGGAAAACATAATCATCATGCAATACTTGAGCTAGTCTTAGAGGCATGACTAGGAATACATTGTATCGTTTATTATTCCACATGTGCACATGGGTTTTCCCCAGAGCCTTTATGGATATACGGGCTCGGGAACCACATCAGTTATAGCATGGAACATAAACATAATCATGAACTTGGAGATAAATAATATCATTTATTATTGCCTCTAGGGCATATCACCTATAGACTCCCACTTGCACTAGAGTCAATAATCTAGTTAAGCTAATGCACTTTACACCTATGGCGTACCGGTGTAAAAAATGCTTCGCATGTGGTATAGCCTGATGTCCATCAGATCTGACAATGTCAGCTCCATGTGTATCTCTGCATATCCTCACGTTTTCACGCTTTCACAAAATTCATATTTTGTGCGGACTTGGCTTTGTATATATGTGAATCATTGGTCGAAACCTGATTCCTCAGACTAAGTTATGGTTCAACTATCTGTAATAATGTCCCATTGACCAAAGCCTTCTTGGAACCATACTAAGTTCATGAATGAACTATATGATTCAACATCTTTGTCTTTGTCTCTTCTAAAGCGGCAACATACTTCTCCTCTGTTAAAGTATTTGCCTTAATAACTTGTTTTGAACAATTTCCAACTAACTGCACTACCATATTGTGTGTTAAACAAAGCACTCAATTTAGATCGAAAATCGCATGGAGAAATGATGAAGATTGTATCGATTTAACCTTTTACAACAAACTCTTCACGATCTCCTTGCGAGAAAACATGTCATCATTGCTACTTTAGTACTCAATGATCCTTTTTTCACTGTTGTCCCATCAACAATACTTTTGATCACTTTGGTATCTATACTCGCAACAGCTTGGGAGTATTGGACATCCCTGGTTGTTTTACATACCATGGAATACATGACTAATCCAAACACAGGAGTGTGTGGAATCTCCATCATGTATTTTGCTCATCAGTGTTTTGGGACACCGATTCTTGCAAAAACTCTTTCCATGCGACTTTGGCAAGAATCACTCCTTGTCGTTCTTAGTGCTAAATGGTTTTAGCATCTTGTCAATATGTATTTTTGCTCAGCCCTATTAGTTAAATCTATCTCCATAGATCATTATGCCTAATATCAAGGCTATTTAGCCCAAGCACTTCATTGAAAAACTATTTTCAAATGAAGTCCTAATTCGTGTCAACAAATTTATTTCCAATTAACAATGTGTCAAGCACACAAGGTTTTCAGAAATATTATTATCCTCCCACTTACTTTCTTTGAACCACAAGCATCTTCGTTAGCCATTGATGAAGTCAAACCCCTTTGACCATTCCATCAAAAAGAAGATTCCAACTCCATTTTGCTCTCTTCTGTCCATTGCTGGAACTCTGAAGCTAGCATACTTACTAGCATCCTCTGGACCGACAAAATACATTGGATTGTATCACATACAAGTCCTAGGTTGTATTTCATTTCATGGAAATTCTTTTGTCATCCATGTTTCATATCTCACGTTTTGAAATATGTATTAATTGCTAGTTTAAGCCAAATCGACTTTAAGCATTGCTACAGTGAGACAATCTCATTGTAGTCAACTCCTTGAACTTGTTATTGCAACAAGTCGAGCTTAATGGATAAAACAGTTTTATCCGTATCAGTTTATAGTCCCATCACAATCCGTTAGACTCCAAGTCTTTCGGAGGGTTTATCAAGATTTAAATCTTGAATCATTTATGGAAACTATTCGGATCATATTGGCATTTAGCCAATTCTGGAGTTAGGGCCCATCAACACTTCATTGTGTATCATAAGTATACTGTTGTCTAACAATAATATCTCGTTTGCGCACCTTAGAGGTTTGCACAAGCTTTTCCTATGTTGTTCAGCTGCAAGTTCGACCGAAGTCCATACATCTCATGTAGAGGCTTCCATATCAGTCGCAGTAGGAAACTATGGAATCACTTCCAAGGTTCCTTTCATTTGACCTGATGACAAAGATACTTGTTATCTCATGGATCTGCACTATCCTCCCACTTACCCTTTTGCAAGAACTATTCTCTTTAAAAGCATATCGTTTTGTGGCAAAAATCCTTTACCTCGGTATAGTGGTGGGGGAATACCAAATGACTTGGGATAACTTACAAAAGTAGCACTTGCCTGATTTGGAATAGGTTTGTAACCTTTTACACAAACCCCATATTCCAAATGTTAAGAAAAGATATAACATGGTTGGGCATACCATACCATGCTGTCATTTCAACAGACTTGATGGAGCTCTTTTAAGTGTAAAAGCCGCAGTCTCTAAAGCATTACTCTTTAAAAGTGATAATGGCAAATTTATTGATGTCATCTTTGATCTTACCATGTCATAAATGGTTTGATTACATCTTCACAGACATTCCACTCATAGTGGTGTTCCGGGAGGTGTAAGTTATGGAACTCTTTTCACAACTCATCAGACATTCGCTAAACTTGTAACTTAGATATTCCTTTCTGCAATCAAATTGTAGAAACATAATTTCCTCTTTACAATAACTTCTAGTTCATTTTTGAAAACCTTTCGAATGATTTCAAAAGATCCAGACTTACGTCTCATCAAGCAAATATCCATATATCTACTTGGGTCATTTCTAAAGATATATAAATCCACTACTTGCAACAACATGTATTAAACTACACACATCAAAATGTATGATCACCAATAAGTTTGTTGCTCGTTCCTTATGGCCTGTGAACGGTATTTCAGTCACTTCACTTTTTGGAGGAAAGTTGCAAGTGTCAGATGCTTCAAAATCAAACGACTTCAAAATCTATCTTAATGGATTTTTTCCAAGCGGGTTTCTCCAATGTGACCAAATGCAGTGCCACACATATGTGGTATTCTCATAGTCTTGCAACATTTAGTGTCTGTGTTATGGATGTATCATTTCACCATCAATATTCATAACATACATCCCATCTTGGATGGAAGCATGGCCCTTTATGTTATTCATAATACTGAACAACAATTGTTCTTTTATGAATAACCCTTTTGCAATAAACATTGTGCAATGGGCTAGAGTGTAAGAAACTCTAAAATGAATTATGAAAGTAAACACAGAGGTAATATATTAATATCATTATTCATAACATACATCTCATTCATAATGAAAGTATGGCCCTTATGTTTATTCATAATACTAAACATCAAAAGTTCTCTTATGAACAACCTTCTTGCAAGATACCTTATGCAAAGGGCTAGAGTGTGAGAAACTCTAAAATGAATTATGAAATAAAATACATAGGTAATACACCGATGGAAGGTATAGTAACTTTTACTATGTTCCCAACACGTATTAAAACCTCATTCCTGGCTAGTCTTTTTAGGCCATAGTAGCTCTTACATTGATTCGCAATAGAATGCAATCGAGCAGGTATCTTTGTGATTAACACACAATACCCAAGAATTAGTGATTAACATGTTTAACCATAATTCCCAAGAACTATATCTTTGACCAGCCTTCTATACATCAAAAACTTGTATGACATTCATACATGAGCTGGATATTCCAGTCATCTTTCTTTCTGCCTTTATACTTCTAACAGTTTAACTTTTAGTATTTCTCCTACTCGCAAAAGAAGCACCAACTTAAGAGTGGCGTTAGCCCCGGACTTCCTAGGCGTGTAAGTAATACTAACACCCTTTGGACACATCCTTTCTCTTTAAGTTGTTGTTTTATTCACCTTTCATCATATGACAAGCATTCTTCTGGATCCCTCTCTTATCAGTCTAATGCATAGTAAACACTTTACTAATAATTTGCAAACAAACATTGCTTTGGATATTTCATATCTTTCAGCCTTTGTTTGTATCTGAAAATTAATTTTCAGTTCCATGAATATCACATAACTATCCCAAACTTTCAAAGTTCGAGTTTAATGGAAGCAAACATATTGCACTTGACCGCAACAGAATTCTAGCTTTTGGATTGAAGGACGAGAGTCTCGTCATCCATTGCATTTAGCGGGAGTATACGGAAAGCATGCGATAGGACAAAGTCCTTCTCGGCACTTTTGAGGACAATCCTCACATTACGTTACCAACCGTAATGTTTTAACCAGATATTTAATAGCTATTCAATTTTAACAGGGAAGGTGGAAATGCGAGCCATTATTCTACAACTATTATGCAAGTAACATTTAGAAAGTGTTCATAATTAATTACACTAAGAATTAAACATGTCAATTAAACAATGCGCTCCCACTCGAATCAATATCTCTCAAAATTTATTATGAGTGATACAAGACCCACATTTCAATTCAATGCCATTGATGTGGACATCACTGATGACGAGAATTTCAATTGGTAGGCAAACTTGCCAATCACATCTCCATGTGACTCTTGTTCATCTTCCGATGGGTGTGTTCCGAGCTCAGGACGATCCTGCCTGAACGTCAAAGACAACCAAGTGATCTTGCTGCGAGGTCTGACCTCACCTGCCTCATTCCTCTCAATTCTTTCGTACTCATGTGGACATGGCGCACCCCAAAAAGATACGAATTACAGACGGTGCTACACTTGGGTGAACACTAACTACTTTGATATTTTGAAGTGAGAGATCACCCTAATAAAAAGAGACTACCACGCAATCAAGAAGGGTGCATCAAGAGGGATAAACATCTCAAGCAATTCATAATAGCATGATATGGTATAGCCCCTTCTGACGGAGAAGTCTTTCATTTCTTCGTCTTCAGCATTCGCGTCGGTGTTCACCTTCGCGAAGATTGCCACCACCTTGTCGATGCACTAGATAATATTGTGATCTCCATAGCATATAAAATTAATACATTACTTAGGGTTGACACGCAGGTCATTAAAGTGCAATCATATGGCTCCAGCCATCATGCTGAATCATGACACACAGGTCATGTTAATTACATTATATAGTCATCTCATACATAATCAAATTATTATGAGCACTGCTATACCACATCACATGCACATGCAAACCCTCCTGCAAAACCAAGTTTAGACGCCTCTAATCAGTTCATGCAAAAACTTGTTTTTCGTGGCTTCTAAGGTTTCGAAACAAACCGAAGCTACCAACGTCCATCATCAAGTATGATAATTCAAGTCGCTAAATTAACTTTGCAGGGTGTACGAAACACGAGATAATAAAATATCGAGCCCCATACTGAACTTCACCATACGCATGACCCACGTGCACATCATATCTGCATTGCCCTTTTGTCTATGAAAGATCCATCTTTCTTTAACTATGGTGGAACGTAAAGAACTGTTAGCACTTCGTTGATCTGTTAATCAGCATACTCAGGAGCAGCATGAAAGGATCGCGGATTGACAGAACTTTTTGAGATTCCACCATGCCATCAAGATCAGGATTATGCAAATTCAAGGGAAGCAACAGGAACATCAGGTAACAGATTTCACCTGCTACCCGCACAAATAATTTTCAGTAATAGAATTCATCTACTACCTAATTATATTGTGCAACACCCATACATCTCTATGTATTCTAGATCGCAACTTGTATCTACGCATAGCATGGCTCATGATGCCACTGTTGGGTAACGCTTAGAAAGCAAAAAAATTCTGACTTACGCACCAGCCCAGGACCACTATGGAGACTGCATACAATGTTTGATCTTTTCCGTTACCGACTCGTAGCGCAGCGGGAAGTAGAGTCGATGATGATCGGCGGTGCAGATCCCCACAGCTAGGATTTACAACCTCCCAACTGCGAGGATGTATACCCTCATCTGCCCCTCGGACAGCCCTCCGGGAGGTGGTCGGACAGTCCCCCGGACGGTGTCGCAGACAGCCCTTCGGGAGGACCTTCGAAACTCGGACGGTCACTCGAACAGCCCTTCGGGAGGTGATACGTCTCCAGTGTATCTATAATTTTTATTGTTCCATGCTATTATATTATCTGTTTTCGATGTTTAATGGGCTTTAATTTACCTTTTTATATTATTTTTGGGACTAACCTACTAACCAAAGGCCCAGTGCAAATTGATGTTTTTTTGCCTATTTCAGTGTTTCGCAGAAAAGGAATATCAAACGGAATCCAAACGGAATGAAACCTTCGGGAGAGTTATTTTTGGAACAAACATGATCCAGGAGACTTGGAGTAGACGTTAAGAAAGAAGCGAGGAGGCCACGAGGCAGCGAGGCGCGCCCAGGGGGTAGGCGCCCCCACCCTCGTGGGCCCCTCGCAGCTCCACCGACGTACTTCTTCCTCCTATATATACCCATATACCCTGAAAACATCCAGGAGCACCACGAAACCCTATTTCCACTGCCGCAACCTTCTTTACCCGTGAGATCCCATCTTGGGGCCTTTTCCGGCGCTCTGCCGGAGGGGGAATCGATCACGGAGGGCTTCTAAATCAACACCATAGTCTCTCCGATGATGTGTGATTAGTTTACCACAGACCTCCGGGTCCATAGTTATTAGCTAGATGGCTTCTTCTCTCTCTTTGGATCTCAATACAAAGTTCTCCTTGATTCTCTTGGAGATCTATTCGATGTAATTCTTTTTGCGGTGTGTTTGTCGAGATTCGATGAATTGTGGGTTTATGATCAAGATTATCTATGAACAATATTTGATTCTTCTCTTAAATATTTTATGCATGATTTAAATATCTTTGCAAGTCTCTTCGAATTATCACTTTGGTTTGGCCTACTAGATTGATCGTTCTTGCAATGGGAGAAGTGCTTAGCTTTGGGTTCAATCTTGCGGTGTCCTTTCCCAATGAAAGTAGGGGCAGCAAGGCACGTATTGTATTGTTGCCATCGAGGATAAAAAGATGGGGTTTATATCATATTGCTTGAGTTTATCCCTCTACATCATGTCACCTTGCCTAATGTGTTACTCTGTTCTTATGAACTTAATACTCTAGATGCATGCGGGATAGCGGTCGATGCATGGAGTAATAGTAGTAGATGCAGAAATGTTTCGGTCTACTTGTCGCAGACGTGATGCCTATATACATGATCATGCCTAGATATTCTCATAACTATGCGCT
Organism: Triticum dicoccoides; assembly: GCF_002162155.2. Taxonomy (NCBI): domain Eukaryota; kingdom Viridiplantae; phylum Streptophyta; class Magnoliopsida; order Poales; family Poaceae; genus Triticum; species Triticum dicoccoides. The sequence continues at coordinate 309,586,845 of NC_041388.1, read as the reverse complement.
TTTCTATCAATTGCTCGACAATAATTTTTTTCACCCCCCGTAGAATTTTCCATCTTGAGAGAAGCCACTAGTGAAACCTATGGCCCCCGGGTCTATCTTCCATCATATTATTTTCCTATCAACTTGCTATTTCTATTACCATTTATTTTGCAATCTTTACTTTCCAATCTATATCATAAAAATACCAAAAATATTTATCTTATTATCTCTATCAGATCTCACTTTCGTAAGTGACCGTGAAGGGATTGACAACCCCTTTATCGCGTTGGTTGCGAGGTTCTTGTTTGTTTGTGCAGGTACTAGGTGACTTGTGTGTTACCTCCTACAGGATTGATACATTGGTTCTCAAAAACTGAGGGAAATACTTACGCTACTATCTGGGATATACCCCGCGGTATGACCCGGCCAGATGTATAACCTGGCCGGACTTGGCGACTCACTAATGACCCGCCCTGACTGAATGACTCACTAAGTGACCCACCCGAGCCTGGCGACTTATGGGTGACCTGGCAAGAGGATCAAAGGAGCGACAAGACCCGGGGGCCCAAGAGGCTCAAGGCCCAGAAGGCCGGCTACGTTATGGTAGGCCGGCTTAAGAGAAAAGGCGTGAGGAATATCTCCTTTACGAGGAAGCAAGACCCGGACTTGTAATCAACTTGTAAGAGAAGATAGACTAATCCTAGTCCTACTAGGACTCCACATGTAGCCCGCCCCTCTAACTTATATAAGGAGGGGCAGTGCTCCCCAAAGAGGGACGGGCGACAGAAAATAATCTCTAGGGCTAGACACAAAGCGCCGGCTTACTGATAACTCTCTCATGAGCATAATGAGATCTAGCCACAAACAGCATGTAGGGTTATTACCGGATGATGTTTCCCGGGGCCCGAAGCTGTCTAAATCCTTGTCTTGTGTTGCATCTCTCGATTCCGCTCAAACACTCTCAAGCTACCACATAGATGCGTTGGTCTCGCGACTAAGTCCTCACACTAAGGACATCTGCCGTGACAATTCCACGACAGTTGGCGCCCACCGTGGGGCAAGCGCACGGTGGTGTTGAGTTCTTGGAGGGATCTCCTCTAGGGATTGAGAGGCTCGCAGCTTTCCGGATGAAGAAGAAACAGTTTGGAAGGATCTGCATCGGTTTTTGGAGTTCATCAGTCCAGATTGACAATTCATGAGGTTCAAAAGAAATTAGGGTTACAGTCACCGATGATCCGGGGATCCGTCGAATCCAAAGACATCAATATACGCCGACATGCAAGCCAAGACAAACATCTATTTTTAGGAAATCATCAATATCTGGTCGGATTCTTTTGCTAGATTGATCACTGTTGCTGCTTTGATCACGGAAACACCAGAAGTGACAGGGGGATCAAACCAACTACGACCCGACCTCTAAATCGCCGCCGAGTGTGCCTCCACCCGTTGAGCCGCCATGGCCAATTCCGAGCCACCATGGCTGAATCCCAGCTGCCCCGCCCTCAACGTACTGACCCGCCATTGAACCTCACCTCTGAGTGATCTTCGTCTCAAAGTCACCGTGAGCCACGTCGAAACCGTCTCATCGAGGCGCCTCTGATCCATCTCTAAGTCGGCTTACAATGCCTCTGTTGCCCATGAGTGGCCGCCGGGTCACCACAGGCTGCCTCTACCTCGCCACACCTCAAGCCGCCAGCTGAGCCGTGCCTCGCCGCCAAGCTGTCGGCGTGGCCGCTGATCCGTTTCATTGCCTGTCGTGAAGCTGCTTCTGAGCCGCCTTCTACGTGGCCTCGTTGAGTCGCCTCTGCAAGCCTCGAGCCGCCCTGCCCGCGCTCCGCTTCTGCGGTGACTGAGCCATCGTAGCGGCCTCGTGCCTCCGAGCCGGCCTCGCCTCGCTTCGCCAAGGAATTTTTGAGCATCGTCCCTGGGCCGTTTCCAAGTCGATTTGCTACAGCCACCTCGCCAAGTGGCCCCGACTCATCGAGTCGCTCGACCTCTCCTTGCTTGACCATCGTTGTTGCCCGCCGTTGAGCCGTCTAAAATTGCCGCCATGGCTGCACGAAGACCCGGTCACTGCTGAGTCCACAACCGCTGCCGTGGCCATTGTCGCGAGCTGCCCTACCGGCCGATTCCAAAGTGCAAGCCGGCATCTACTTCAAACCGCCCTACTCTGTTTCAGCCGTGAGTCACATTGACCCGCCACCTTGCCGTGGTCTGTAGCCGTTGCCCGTTGCTGCTGCTGCTGGTGTCTCGAGCTGGCTCTGAAACGCCTCTGACCCGCCTACCTCCGCCGTCTCAATGCACTGCCGCTGCAGCTCTTGAGCCGTTGTACTACCTCTGACGTCGTGCCACATCACCTGCTGCTGAGTTCTTGAGCCGCCGTTCCTATGGTCTCTGAGCCACTGGGTTCGCCCCGCGCGGAGGCGCAGGCGTGGAAAATTTGTGACAGTTTTCTTGACGGACACTTGTGATGTGGGCTACTTCTCTGGTGCATTAGCATGTGAACAAGGGACAAGCCAAGGGATACATGATACTGGGTCAATTTTTCATTGCTGTGCACGGATAAGTGACTCTGATGATCAGTCTGATACACTGCGAGAAAACCATTATTCAGCAGTAGTGGTAGCGATGCTATCCACATGCATCAATTACTAGTGAACACTTGCTATGCGTCAAGCACATCGACTTGGATCTCAAGGCATTCAAAGCCGATTATTATTCAGAAAAGGGGGACAGAGGAAGACGCATGTGGGTGCTGGTGCTATAGTAGACGTGCATAGGTCTGCCTATTTTTGATCCAAGCACGACCAACATTATCTACACCAGCATCCGTGATCATCCGACAAAAAATGCCACGTGATATTCATCTAAGTTTATTTTATTAAACATATTATTTTTATCAAAGAACAATTACTTGGTCTGGTAATATTTTTGCAGGACCATTACGAAAAGGTGTCGCCTAAGAGGGCGCATCAACATCACTTTTTGCATTGGTGTTTGTCCGTGCTAGGATGCTCGACGGATATACGTGCAAGTCGCCGCCCCGATGTTCGGATTACATCCGTCCGCACCTGTTGCCGATTCATGCATCTACACCGGTTAAACAACATCACGTTTGACTCGCCGCTCGCGCCGCTTTACAAACGCCATGGACGACTCGTCCATCTGCCCTCACGGCGGCTCACGCGTCTGCATCGGTTCACGCGTCCGCACTGGCTTACAATGCCACGGCCGACTCATCTGTTGTTCGGGCGAATCAGGTGATATCCCTCTAAGTATAATTTTAGCACATATTGTTTTTTCATAGAGCAATTACTTTGGTCTTTGCATTCTATATGCAGGACAATTGGTCATTGCAAAGTCGATGGCCGGATCATGGATATATAAATTGCGTAATTACTGTCATGTGCTAGCATATGACCGTGCCACAAGGATCAAAGAATATGTGTGCAAGACGCCGCCCTTGTGGCCCGGACTACTTTGACTCACCGGGACCGCGCCCGCGATTAACTCGCCCGTCCGTGCCGGTTTACAACACCGGTGAAGATTTTCCCCGTCCGCACCGGCTTACAACGCCGCGGCTGACTCATCTGTCGGGGCCGCCACTGATGCTGCGGTCGTCTCTGTCGTCCGTCTCTCGCGGCCTGGTCTACATCAACACACTGGGCCGCACCTGTCAGCATGAGCTATTTATTGAGTATGAGCAAGTCACCGCTTGGGAAGCCGGTTTTCTCTTCCAACAAATTGGAGGCAAATTATCATATATTATCAACCGCCGTCTGCACTGGATGGCTCAATGGGCAGGCGCACAAATTGCCGCCACTACAGTTTGATTAAGCTTCAAACAACCAGTTGGAGGGAACCATTGGCCGAGTTGCTGACACGGCTCATACGGAATCATTTATAACCCGCCGCAGTCACCTCAACCTTCTGTGGATTCACATCGCGTTATCAACGCCAATGATATACACCTTCTGCTATGGTCAAATATGGAGAATCTCAAGCCAACTCTTTAAGTCATCTTGAGACTCGGGGGCTACAATGGTATGGCTCGGCAAAATTAGCCGGTTTCAATGAATTCAAGAACTCCGGGTCATTGAAGGGAAGATAACCCGGCCCCGGAGGCTACTCTTTATTGGCGAATATTTAAAGGCCGTCAGAAAAATTTCCGGCTCAAAATGAAGATTCCAGTTTAAAATATAGCTCAAGAGACATCTCTCTCCTGCAAAGCTTTGAAGCTATCAAATCCGGTTCAAAATCCGGCTCAAGGTAAATTTGTCTTTCACAAAGTTTTGAAGTTTTTAAATCCGGTTTAAAGTTCCGGATTCAAAAAGATTTAAATCTCTCGCAAGTTCGAGTTCTCAGAAAAATTAAAGGTTGCCAAAAGAACTTGCTGCCATGATGCGCGATTCAAACTTGGATATCCTGCCTTACGGCTTATCTTATTATGATCACTTGGGGGCTTCCTGCTCATCGAGCATAGCTATCAATACCCTCTTGATCAGCGTAATGCCAAAATTTATATGGTCACTTGGGGGCTTCCTGTTCAAACATAGGTCGTATTCGAACACAAAGAGAACATAGCTGTCGATACCCTTTTGATTGGCAAACTGCCGAACCTACTTGGGGGCTTCTTGATCGTATCCGAATCATAGCTCAACCCCTTTGGAAATCAACGTGGATCGTATTCGAATCAGCGTCGTTAAACAACTCTCAAGGTCATTTGGGGACTTCCTGTTCAAACATAGGTCGTATTCGAACCAAAGAGAACATAGCTGTCGGTACCCTCTTGATCGGCATTGCCAAAGCCACTGGGGGCTATATGATCGTATTCGAATCTTAGCTTAACCCCTTTGGAACGGTTTACTGATCGTATCTGAATCAGAAGCCTCAAAAAGTTCTATTCTGTCTCTGGTAAAGTTTATTGCAGCCACAATTACTTAACTTGAGACCTTTTTGGGATTATATCTCAAATATATATAAGTGTTTTATGCTTAACCCGGCTTGACTTTTGACTATAAGTCGCTAGTTTATGACAATCATCATCTATGTGGAAGAATTGGCTTCTAAGGATTGGGTTATCACCCTTACTGCACAGGTTATGTAAGCCGGTAGTACAAATTCAATATCACAGTAGTTATATGTGAGATATTATGACCCGCCCTGGTTTTGACGCTAAGTCACCAGGGCATATGTTGTTTAAACTCTCTGCAGGATTTGCAGAAATATGACATGTAAATGATTAAGTTCAAGCTCATTACCAAAGTTGATGCTTCAAAATGATTATCCGTTCTGGATTTTTCTCAAAAGGCTATAAGGCGCCGGGTCATGAAAATTCCGGTTTACAATGAAGGCGTATTGAATCGCCATCGGCCAAGAGCCGCCGGGCATTTAAACTCCGGATTTACTTGTCAACAGATAAGGTATTTGAATTCTTTAAATAGCCAACATGGCTGGATTTTCAATGATGATATTGAATGATTGAGGTTTTCATACCGGATTATATTATTCAAATTTTGAATAGCCAACATGGCTGGATTTCTATTATGATTATCAATAACCAGTATTATGATTGAGGTTTTCAAAGTCGCTTTAGCGCCACAGCTATTATCTTTATCAATGGGCATGATTTATTTTACAATGGAGGAAATAGTCCCGAGTCGCTGCAGGCTTACGACCCGGCACTTGGGGGCTACATTATTCAAGTTGAGGTTACATCAAATATGCAAGTCTCATGTCGCTGCAAGCATGCACCATGACACTTGGGGGCTAATGCAAAGTCATTTTTATTGGCCTTATTGAAGACCTGACTCATCCCATTGTAATGAGCCGGCCCTTGGGGGCTACCAATTGCTCCTGTTAAAATTCAAGATACACAAGCCTTATTCCATTATATATTGAAGGATCCACTGCTCAGTTGGTAAAGCATAAAACTCTTAACCTTGTGGACATGGGTTCAAGCCCCAGGATGGGGGTTACATCATATGATATTATTTTCAATGAAAAGTCCCAGCTTAGTATTATCTTACTAAGCCGGCCCTTGGGGGCTACACGTTACTGCTCAAATTTACATCATCATATTTACAAAGTCCCTGCTCATTATTACATAATGACCCGACACTTGGGGACTAATGCATATTGCTCTTTGCTTAAGAGAATTCTAGGATGACCCGGCTACACTACTATGACTATAGGCGACTCATGGGGGCTACACAACTGGATTTCTTTTAAAGCCATGGTGATAAGTCCCGGCTTATTCATGCTGATTAAACCGCCCCTTGGGGGCTACAGGTATTATGGATATAAGGGAGAACTATCTTCAAATTTTCAGTTTGAGTAAATCAGATTGACCTGGTGTCTGCAAAAATCATAAACCGGCGTCGGCGACAATTATGACTCGGCATCATCTATTTATAACCCGGCAATTTTGGTAATCATAAACCGGCAAGTTTTATATCTCAAGTCGGCTGAATATAAGTTGAATATTTGAAGACCAATATTTTTATCAAGTCAGAGCATTGAAGGCCGACTCAAATGGATGCTTTATTTACAATATTTCTTCTACAAGCAAATTGACTACGAAGTTGGTCCATTAACCCAGATTTTCCAGAAGGAGGAGATGACAAGGACTTAAGGATGATCAAGTGCCGGCTTACAAGATTATTTAACCCGGAGTGCAACCTGTCAATTTGTTCTTGTGTTTATGTTGCAGATCAGTTTAACATGGATAAATCCAAATTAAACTTAGGGGCTAATGTCGGGGATATACCCCGTGGTATGACCCGGCCAGATGTATAACCCGGCCGGACTTGGCGACTCACTAATGACCCGCCCTGACTGAATGACTCACTAAGTGACCCACCCGAGCCTGGCGACTTATGGGTGACCTGGCAAGAGGATCAAAGGAGCGACAAGACCCGGGGGCCCAAGAGGCTCAAGGCCCAGAAGGCCGGCTTAAGAGGAAAGGCATGAGGAATATCTCCTTTACGAGGAAGCAAGACCCGGACTTGTAATCAACTTGTAAGAGAAGATAGACTAATCCTAGTCCTACTAGGACTCCACATGTAGCCCGCCCCTCTAACTTATATAAGGAGGGGCAGGGCTCCCCAAAGAGGGATGGGCGACAGAAAATAATCTCTAGGGCTAGATACAAAGCGCCGGCTTACCGATAACTCTCTCATGAGCATAATGAGATCTAGCCACAAACAACATGTAGGGTTATTACCGGATGATGTTTCCCGGGGCCCGAAGCTGTCTAAATCCTTGTCTTGTGTTGCGTCTCTCGATTCCGCTCAACCCCTCTCAAGCTACCACATAGATGCGTTGGCCTCGCGACTAAGTCCTCACACTAAGGACATCTGCCGTGACAATTCCACGACAGCTACTGTGTTGCATCACCCTTTCCTTTTCAAGGGAAAACCAACGCATGCTCAAGAGGTAGCAAGAAGGATTTCTGGCGCCGTTGCCGGGGAGGTTGCATCAAGTCAAGACATACCAAGTACCCATAACAAACTCTTATCCCTCGCATTACATTATTTGTCATTTGCCTCTCGTTTTCCTCTCCCCCACTTCACCCTTGCCATTTTATTCGCCCTCTTTTTCACTCGCCTCTTTTCCGTTCGTATCATTTTGCTTGCTTCTTGTGTATCCTTGTGTTAGATCATTGGTTTTGCTATTATGGCTAGCCCTTCTATCATCGTTAGTACTCCCGATCATGAAGTTTTTAATTTTAAACAAAAGGAGGGAGAAATCCTAAAAGACGCTTGGTATAGAATTTTTAATGCTCAGAATAGATCCACTAGGAAGCAATCCACTTCCATTCTTCTTTGCAATTTTTATGTAGGCATCACCCGGAATAGATATATTCTTGATACCATTACCGGAGGGAATTTCTTGGGTAGCCATACTTTTGATTCTTATAATGCTATGATAGATTTGTTTGGCTCACCACCTCTCTTGGTTAATGGAACTATTTTAACTTTCGAACATGTGATGCAAAGGCTTGAAATTATTGAAAATAAAGTTGCCGCAGTAGAGTTGATTGAGAATTTGGATAAAAAGATCCACAACCAGATTACCCAATATGGATCTAAGGTGGGAGTTACTTTGAATTTTTTTAAATAAAAAGAACCCATAGTCAATGAAAAAATAGATCAAGATTCCACAAGAATTGATAAACTTGAGGATATTATTACCAACTTAGGGTCTGCCTTTTCTTACCTGAAAAACACTCCAAATCGTCCTATTACTAGAGTTGCCAAGTTTATGTATGTGCCTAAAAATAAAAAGGGTGAATCTTCTAATAAGGAAAATGCGGATCTTAAAGCAATAAGTGTTCACCCCAACTTTATCACTATCATTAAGGAACCTTTTGCTACGAATGATTTTCTTGATTTCTTGCCTAGGAGTTTGATCATTAATAAAAATAAGGAAACCCCTAAGGGTTATAAGTGTTCTATTGAATAATTGCCTACCAAAGATGACAATACCTAGATCTATTCTTGTTTTCATGCCTAGCTAGGGACGTTAAACGATAACGCTTGTTGGGAGGCAACCCAATTTTATTTTTGTTTCTTGCTTTTTGGGTTTTGTTTAGAAATAAATAATTCATCTAGTTTCTTTTTAGATGTGGTTTTACGATTATAATTAGTGTTTGTGCCAAGTAGAACCTTTGGGAAGACTTGGGGGAAGTTTTTGTGATCTTGCTGTAAAAAACAGAAACTTTAGTGCTCGCGAGATTTGATGCCATTTATTACTGGAGAGTATGATTAGGTTGATTATTTTTGCAGATGATTAATAGAAAAATTCCTCACGTCCACAAATTTATTTCAGAATTTTTTTGGTTTACATAAGTATTCGAAACCCATAGATTACTACAGACTGTTCTGTTTTTGACAGATTCTGTTTTTCGTGTGTTGTTTGCTTATTTTGATGAATCTATGGCTAGTATCGGGGGGTATGAACCATATAGAAGTTGGAATACAGTATGTTTAACACCAATATAAATAAAGAACGAGTTCATTACAGTACCTTGAAGTAGTGGTTTGTTTTATTATACTAACGTAGCTCGTGAGATTTTCTGTTGAGTTTTGTGTTGTGAAGTTTTCAAGTTTTGGGTAAAGATTTGATGGATTTTGGAATAAGGAGTGGCAAGAGCCTAAGCTTGGGGATTCCCAAGGCACCCCGAGGTAAAATTCAAGGAAAACCAAAAGCCTAAGCTTGGGGATGCCCCGGAAGGCATCCCCTCTTTCGTCTTCCTCTACCGGTAACTTTACTTGAGGCTATATTTTTATTCACCACATGATATGTGTTTTGCTTGGAGCGTCTTGTATGATTTGAGTCTTTGCTTTTTAGTTTACCACAATCATCCTTGATGTACACCCCTTTTGGGAGAGACACACATGAATCGGAATTTATTAGAATACTCTATGTGCTTCACTTATATCTTTTGAGCTAGAAAATTTTGCTCTAGTGCTTCACTTATATCTTTAAGAGCACGGTGGTGGTTTTATTTTATAGAAAGTATTGATCTCTCATGCTCCACTTATATTATTTTGAGAGTCTTATAAAACAGCATGGTAATTTTCTTTGGCTATAAAATTAGTCCTAATATGATAGGCATCCAAGATGGGTATAATAAAAACTATCATAAAAGGTGCATTGAATACTATGAGAAGTTTGATACTTGATGATTGTTTTGAGATATAAAGATAGTGATATTGGAGTCATGATAGTTTAGTAGTTGTGAATTTGAGAAATACTTGTATTAAATTTTGTGATTCCCGTAGCATGCACGTATGGTGAACCGTTATGTGATGAAGTCGGAGCATGATTTATTTATTGATTGTCTTCCTTATGAATGGCGGTCAGGGACGAGCGATGGTCTTTTCCTACCAATATATTCCCCTAGGAGCATGCGCATAGTACTTTGTTTCGATAACTAATAGATTTTTGCAATAAATATGTGAGTTCTTATGACTAATGTTGCGTCCAAGGATTATACATACTCTAACCCTTCCACCATTGCTAGCCTCTCTAGTACTCCGCAACTTTCGCCGGTACCATAAACCCACCAATTACCTTCCCCAAAAAATCCACCATACCTACCTATTATGTCATTTCCATAGCCATTCCGAAATATATTTCCATGCAACTTACCACTGTTCCATTTATTATGACACGCTTCATCATTGTCATATTGCTTTGCATGATCATGTAGTTGACATCGTATTTGTGGCAAAGCCACATTTATAATTCTTTCATACATGTCACTCTTGATTCATTGCACATCCCGGTGCACCGCCGGAGAAATTCACATAGAGTCATATTTTGTTCTAGTATCGAGTTGTAATTTTTGAGTTGTAAGTAAATAAAAGTGTGATGATCATCATTATTAGAGCATTGTTCCAAGTGAGGAAAGTATGATGGAGACTATGATTCCCCCAAAAGTCGGGATGAGACTTCGAACAAAAAATAAAAAAGAGGCCATAAAAAAGAGAAAAGGCCCAAAAAAAAGAGAGAAAAAGAGAGAAGGGACAACGCTACTATCCTTTTGCCACACTTGTGCTTTGAAGTAGCACCATGATCTTCATGATAGAGAGTCTCCTATGTTGTCACTTTCATATACTAGTGGGAATTTTACATTATAGAACTTGGCTTGTATATTCCAATGTTGGGCTTCCTCAAAATGCCCTAGGTCTTCGTGAGCAAGCAAGTTGGATGCACACCCACTTAGTTTCTTTTTGAACTTTCATACACTTATAGCTCTAGTGCATCCGTTGCATGGAAATCCCTACTCACTCACATTGATATCTATTGATGGGCATCTCCATAGCCCGTTGATACGCCTAGTTGATGTGAGACTATCTTCTCCTTTTTGCCTTCTCCACAACCACCATTCTATTCCATCTATAGTGCTATATCCATGGCTCACGCTCATATATTGCGTGAAGATTGAAAAAGTTTGAGAACATCAAAAGTATGAAAAAATTGCTTGGCTTGTTATCGGGGTTGTGCATGATTTAAATATTTTGTGTGGTGAAGATAGAGCATAGCCAGACTATATGATTTTGTAGGGATAACTTTCCTTGGCCATGTTATTTTGAGAAGACATGATTGCTTTGTTAGTATGCTTGAAGTATTATTGTTTATATGTCAATATTAAACTTTTGTCTTGAATCTTTCGGATCTGAACATTCATGCCACAATAAAGGAAATTGCATTGAGAATTATGCTAGGTAGCATTCCACACCAAAATTTTTGTTTTTATCATTTACCTACTCGAGGACGAGCAAGAATTAAGCTTGGGGATGCTTGATACGTCTCCAACGTATCTACAATTTTTGATTGTTCCATGCTATTATATTATCTATTTTGGATGTTTAATGGGCTTTAATTTACCTTTTTATATTATTTTTGGGACTAACCTACTAACCAAAGGCCTAGTGCAAATTGCTGTTTTTTTGCCTATTTCAGTGTTTCGCGGAAAAGGAATATCAAACGGAATCCAAACGGAATGAGACCTTCGGGAGTGTTATTTTTGGAACAAACATGATCCAGGAGACTTGGAGTGGATGTCAAGAAAGAAGTGAGGAGGCCACGAGGCAGGGAGGCGCGCCCAGGGGGGTAGGCGCGCCCCCACCATCGTGGGCCCCTCGCAGCTCCACCAACGTACTTCTTCCACCTATATATACCCATATACCCCGAAAACATCCAGGAGCACCACGAAACCCTATTTCCACCACCGCAACCTTCTATACCCGTGAGATCCCATCTTGGGGCCTTTTCCGGCGCTCTGCCGGAGGGGGAATCGATCACGGAGGGCTTCTACATCAACACCACAGCCTCTCCGATGATGTGTGAATAGTTTACCACAGACCTTCGGGTCCATAGTTATTAGCTACATGGCTTCTTCTCTCTCTTTGGATCTCAATACAAAGTTCTCCTCGATTCTCTTGGAGATCTATTCGATGTAATTATTTTTGTGGTGTTTTTGTCGAGATCCGATGAATTGTGGGTTTATGATCAAGATTATCTATGAACAATATTTGATTCTTCTCTAAAATCTTTTATGCATGATTTAAATATCTTTGCAAGTCTCTTCGGATTATCAGTTTGGTTTGTCCTACTAGATTGATCGTTCTTGCAATGGGAGAAGTGCTTAGCTTTGGGTTCAATCTTGTGGTGTCCTTTTCCAGTGATAGCAGGGGCAGCAAGGCACGCATTGTATTGTTTCCATCGAGGATAAAAATATGGGGTTTATATCATATTGCTTGAGTTTATCCCTCTACATCATGTCATCCTGCCTAACGTGTTACTCTGTTCTTATGAACTTAATACTCTAGATGCATGCTGGATAGCGGTCGATGTGTGGAGTAATAGTAGTAGATGCAGAATTGTTTCGGTATACTTGTCGCGGACGTGATGCCTATATACATGATCGTGCCTAGATATTCTCATAACTATGCGCTTTTCTATCAATTGCTCGACAGTAATTTGTTCACCCATCGTAGAATTTGCTGTCTTGAGAGAAGCCACTAGTGAAACCTATGGCCCCCGGGTCTACTTTACATCATATAAGTTTGCGATCTACAATTCTAGTTTACTATTTATTTTGCAATCTTTATTTTCCAATCTATACCACAAAAATACCAAAAATATTTATCTTATTATCTCTACCAGATCTCACTTTCGTAAGTGACCGTGAAGGGATTGACAACCCATTTATCGCGTTGGTTGTGAGGTTCTTGTTTTTTTGTGCAGGTACTAGGTGACTTGTGTGTTACCTCCTACTGGATTGATACCTTGATTCTCAAAAACTGAGGGAAATACTTACGCTACTGTGTTGCATCACCCTTTACTCTTCAAGGGAAAACCAACACATGCTCAAGAAGTAGCAGGAGGACCTTTGAAACTCGGACGGTCACACAGACAGCCCTTCAGGAGGCACTCTCGAACTAAGACCGAAACTACGATCTCTCTACAGAGTTGCACACATACGGTGTCATCTATCCGGCAGGGCTTCGCCGTCGAGAACTAGTTCCCACCGAAACCCAGACAGCCTTTCGGCTCTACAAACTATTTCGCAGGGAGGGAGAGAGAAACCAGATCATTGCAATGGCACTTGTATGTGAGAAAGAGTGAATGTGGAGAGTGCCTATCCACCTCTATTTATAGGAAAACCCAAGGGGTTGGGGGAAACATGAATAACCCAAAATGCCCACACTTTATGTCACACATAAAAGGGCATGAAGGGCATAAAGGGATGACAAGTGGAGCTCCATGGAGGAGCTGCACTCTCCAACGTACCACCTTCATGGGGGGCCCCAAAGGGGATTCCTTGATCCTGAAGTCCTTCTAGAAGCCTTTTGGGAAAAGCCCCAAAAGGTAGCTTTCCATAAATATCCCAAAAAGCTCGCTCACTATTCACGACGACATTTTTCAGCGTCCATTCGAACTGAAAATATTTATGTGGGCTTAGAACATTTCCAGTAGCCACTAAAATAATTTTCAACACGTTCTGAAACAATTCTGAATTAGTGATTTTCATCCGCGAAAAGCATCTGAAGTGGTTCCGGCGGCTCCGGAGCAATTCCAGCTTTTATCCCGGAAAATTCCAAAAAGTTTCCAAAATGACTCTGGCAGCCTCCAAGAATTATCAGGCATGTGCCAAAAACAATTTGACTTAATAGTATATCCTGAAAAAACTTTTCGGTTTCACCGAAACTCATCCGATGACCTCTCTGTGCGGAACTTTTCCGCTGTCCGAAACCTTTCGGTGTCCGAAACTTTTTTGGTGATTTTCTCTCAGACTCCCTCTCTAGTATTCAACATATAGATGACCCTTAAGCGTCTGACCCTATAGGTTCGGTGAAGTATAGACATGACCCGGAACCCCATCCGATCGATGACCAATATCGGAGCCGTGGACACCCATATTGACCCCTATACCCACACGAATGAATATTCGAGTGAACCTCCAGTTGTAGTGAGCTATTCCTGTTGCTTCGCGATATGTCATAAACACCCGAGGTGAGATTTATTGCATCCCTGTGGACGAATAATTTGTCCACCATGCAAGTTACCTCGTTACCGGTTTTGTTCTCTTTTCTCGTTTCCGTGTTCCGACATCCCAGTGATCAAATCACAAGGTGTCTGGCCACGATTATGGATAATGTAACATCGAGAGGGCCCGAGAATATCTCTCCATCGTCGGAGGAGCAAATCGCAATCTTGATCTATCAAGTTACTTGACATACTTTTCCATGAACCTGTAAGCCGCCGTAATAGCCACCCATTTATGGATGACGTTTAACAAACCCCAAAGTTCATGAAGCAAGCATGAAGAAACTCGATGCTCTCATGGTCTAAGGAATCATTCAAACGTTAACCATCTCTATGTTATGTACCATTAAACTTGTGTCGAATGTATCTCATAGAATAACATCAATTCGGGTCGATTCAACACAAATGTTCTTCTAACATTGTGCCCTCAAAGTTGCTGGCATAGACATGCCCATGACTGGGAAAACTTAATCATCATGCAATACTTGATCTAGTCTTAGAGGCATGACTAGGAATACATTTGATCGCTTACTATTCCACATGTGCACATGGGTTTTCCCTAGAGCCTTTATGGATATACGAGCTCGGGAACCACAATAGTTATAGCATGGAACATAAACATAATCATGAACTTGGAGATAAATAATATCATTTATTATTGCCTCTAGGGCATATCTCCTACGGATATATCTGAAATGCTCAATGCACACGATTAGTCCGCAAAAGCATTGTCATCAATCACCAAAACTACTTAGGGATAAACATGCCCTTACAATCGCCCCCTTTTTGGTGGATTGATGACAATACGGGATTTGCACATAGGGATATAAGATGACACATGGGCAAACCCAACATCTATAAAATATAGACGGCCCCCCTAGATGTGTGCACTCTAGAGAAGTGCTTTGGACTGCACGACACACATACTAGGATCAACACTCCCCCTATATTTTATAGATGAGACATATCATGCAACAATAAAACTAATACTAAGCAAGGAGGAAAGGTAATGGATATGAGCATAAAGTAAAGGGCACAAGATATCATAGGGTCATGGGTTACTAAGCATGAAAGACACTAAAGTACGCTAGAGAGCATATGTCTTACACCATATGGTAGAGAAGTTGGTCACATGAGCACAAACCAAAACAAAGCAAATAAGGTTCAACACAACGAAAGCAAATAAACAAAGCGAAACAACACGACACAAGACTAGACTCGCAAATCCAACACTCTCTCCCCCTTTGGCATCGAGACACCAAAAAGGCAAAGAGGACACCTACGACACAGGTGGTAGCTCAAGCTGAAGCGATCACTCGTCACGCTCCTCGTCGGTCTCGGCAGCGCGAATGGTATCCTCCTCAGACTCAGTCCACTAATAGCCCTGTTTCACCATCCATTCAGCCTCTGGGGTGATGTGCTTCTCGGACCCGCTTGATATCTCCTCGCCGAACGTCCTCAAGATCCTCTTGTCGTGACGGCGACTCTCCTTCTGAGCAACATGAGACATGTACTGTCCCTTGGCCTGCATGCAGAACAGAGCCTTCATCTTGCTCTTCAACTTCTTAGCCCAAGAAGGCCTAGAAGATGAAGGTGAGTATCCCTCATAGTCCGCTCCCGGTCGGTGTGAAAGTGGACGGAGGCAAAGAACTACGCCACTAGCTCTGGGTCAAAATCCATATGGAATGTGATGAAATCTTCAATGCCAAACTGCACCAAGTCGAGTGCCTCACCAAAGTAGTTCCGGTCCTTCCTCAGATGATTCATATCAATCCACTGCATTGGAACATATAGGTTGTGCTTGGACTTGATCACATCAATGTATATGAGATTCTGCTGCTTGGTCCAGAACAACTCACTCCCTATGACATTCTCACGAGGATTCACATAGGGATTGATCCTCCTTCAAATGATGAACTATGATTGAGGTAGCTCATCCATGCCCCGAACTGGCTCCTTGTACCGGTTGGCAGCCTTCTTGACATTGCGTTGTGGGGCATTGGAGCCCTCCGGAGCTTCTTGATTGCGAAGACGCTTGGAGCCTGTATCGTGGGTTGGGTTCGAGCGATGAACATTGGAACCGGAGCCACCACCTATGACACACAGCACAAGAACACACAAGAGAAACGAGAAGGATCAATGCAAAGACCACAGCAAAAAGAACTGACAAAACACGTAGAAATAACATAGGGTAGTTGCCACAAGGAAGGTTTGAAGTCAATGGTAGTACCGCACCATGAAGCGGAACTAGAATTCTACTGCTGCTCTAGCCGCGGTAGTACCACGCTGGGATGGCATGGTAGTACCGCGCCTAGAGCGGAAGTAAAATTTTACTTCTACACCGCGCGCGGTAGTACCGTATGAGGCGAATGCGGCCAGAGCGGTAGTATCGTACGGGAGGTGTGGTAGTACCGCTCGGGGTCAGATCCGATACGAATCAGATCTAGGCACATCCACAACAAAGGAGCGGTACTACGATTGATCAAAAATACGGAGTAGCGACATACCAAATAGCATCTCTACGTCATTACTACTCTCCTACATCCTACTCTTGCAAAGATTTGGCCTAAAATCTCAAGAACAACTTGCATCTCCCCAAACCTGGAGACAAAACAACGAGGCAAAAAGAAAGGGATTTGGGGAGAAACCTTGTTCCATGGCAAGAGGGCGAGGTGGGGAACGATCCCACCAGACGGAATGCGAGGAGAGTTGATACGTCTCCAATGTATCTATAATTTTTTATTGTTCCATGCTATTATATTATCTGTTTTGGATGTTAATGGGCTTATTTATACACTTTTATATTATTTTTGAGACTAACCTACTAACCCAAGGCCCAGTGCAAATTGCTGTTTTTTTTGCATATTTCAGTGTTTCGCATAAAAGGAATATCAAACGGAATCCAAACAGAATGAAACCTTTGGGAGAGTTATTTTTGGAACAAACGTGATCCAGGGGACATGGAGTAGACATCAAGAAATCAATGAGGAGGCCACGAGGCAGGGAGGCGCGCCTACCCGGCGCGCCCCCACCCTCGTGGGCCCCTCGTAGCTCCACCGACCTACTTCTTCCTCCTATATATATATCCATATACCCCGAAAACATCCAGGAGCACCACGAAACCCTATTTCCACCGCCGCAACCTTCTGTACCCAATAGATCCCATCTTGGGGCCTTTTCCCAAGCTCCGCCGGAGGGGGAATCGATCACGGAGGGCTTCTACATCAACACCATAGCCTCTCCGATGATGTGTGAGTAGTTTAGCTCAGACCTTCAGGTCCATAGTTATTAGCTAGATGGCTTCTTCTCTCTCTTTGGATCTCAATACAAAGTTCTCCTCGATCTTCTTGGAGATCTATTGGATGTAACTCTTTTTGCGGTGTGTTTGTCGAGATCCGATGAATTGTGGGTTTATGATCAGGATTATCTATGAACAATATTTGGTTCTTCACTAAATTCTTATATGTATGATTTAATTATCTTTGCAAGTCTCTTTGAATTATCAGTTTGGTTTGGCCTACTAGATTGATCTGTCTTGCCATGGGAGAAGTGCTTAGCTTTGGATTCAATCTTGTGGTGTCCTTTACCAGTGACAGTAGGGGCAGCAAGGCACGTATTATATTGTTTCCATCGAGGATAAAAAGATGGGGTTTATATCATACTGCTTGAGTTTATCCCTCTACATCATGTCATCTTGCTTAATGCGTTACTCCGTTCTTATGAACTTAATACTCTAGATGCATGCTGGATAGCGGTCGATGTGTGGAATAATAGTAGTAGATGCAGAATCATTTCGGTCTACTTGTCGCGGACATGATGCCTATATACATGATCATGCCTAGATATTCTCATAATTATGCACTTTTCTATCAATTGCTCGACAGTAATTTGTTCACCCACCGTAATACTTATGCTATCTTGAGAGAAGCCACTAGTGAAACCTATGGCCCCCGGGTCTATCTATTATCATATAAGTTTCCAATCTATTTTATTCCGCAATCTTTACTTTCAATCTATATCATAAAAATACCAAAAATATTTATCTTATTATTATTATCTCTATCAGATCTCACTTTCGTAAGTGACCGTGAAGGGATTGACAACCCCTTTATCGCGTTGGTTGTGAGGTTCTTGTTTGTTTGTGCAGGGACTAGGCGACTTGCGTGTTACCTCCTACTGGATTGATACCTTGGTTCTCAAAAACTGAGGGAAATACTTATGCTACTTTCCTGCATCACCCTTTCCTCTTCAAGGGAAAACCAACGCAGTGCTCAAGAGGTAGCAAGAAGGATTTCTGGCACCGTTGCCGGGGAGGTTGCACCAAGTCAACTCAAGATTTGATCTCCCGTCAACAAGCCATTTCTGGCGCCATTGCCGGGGAGATCTACCACAAGTCAAGACATACCAAGTACCCATCATAAACTCTTATCCCTCGCATTACATTATTTGCCATTTGCCTCTCGCTTTCCTCTCCCCCACTTCACCCTTCCCATTTTATTCGCCCTCTTTTTCCATTCGCCTTCTCTTTTCTAATTCGTCTCTTTTCGCTTGCTTCTTGTGTGGTTGTGTTTTGTATTGTTTGTCACGATGGCTCAAGATAATACTAAATCGTGTGACTTCTCTAATACCAACAATAGTGATTTTATTAGCACTCTGATTGCTCCTCTTACCGATGCTGAATCTTGTGAAATTAATACTGCTTTGCTGAATCTTGTCATGAAAGATCCATTTTCCGGCCTTCCTAGTGAAGATGCCGCTACCCATCTAAACAACTTTGTTGATTTGTGTGATATGCAAAAGAAGAAAGATATGGATAATGATATTGTTAAATTGAAGCTATTCCCGTTTTCGCTTAGAGATCCTCCTAAAACTTGGTTCTCGTCTTTGCCTAAAAATAGTATCGATTCATGGAATAAGTGCAAAGATGCTTTTATCTCTAAGTATTTTCCTCCCGCTAAGATCATCTCTCTTAGAAACGGTACTATAAATTTTAAGCAACTTGATCATGAACATGTTGCACAATCTTGGGAAAGGATGAAATTAATGATACGTAATTGTCTGATACATCTCCAACGTATCTATAATTTTTGATTACTCCATGCTATATTATCTACTGTTTTGGACTATATTGGGCTTTATTTTCCACTTTTATATTATTTTGGGACTAACCTATTAACCGGAGGCCCAGCCCAGAATTGTTTTTCTTTGCCTATTTCAGTGTTTCGAAGAAACGGAATATCAAACGGAGTCCAAACGGAATAAAACCTTCAGGAACGTGATTTTCTCACCGAACGTGATCCAGGAGACTTGGACCCTGCTCCAAGGAACAAAAGAGGCGGTCACGAGGGTGGTGGACGCCCCCCAGGGCGCGCCCCCTGCCTCGTGGGCCCCTCGGAGCTCCATCGACGTACTCCTTCCTCCTATATATACCTACGTACCCCCAAACGAACAGATACGGAGCCAAAAACCTAATTCCAATGCCGCAACTTTGTGTATCCACGAGATCCCATCTTGGGGCCTGTTCCGGAGCTCCACCGGAAGAGGGCCGTCATCACGAAGGGCTTCTACATCATCATAGCCTCTCCGATGAAGTGTGAGTAGTTTACCTCAGACCTTCGGGTCCATAGTTAGTAGCTAGATGGCTTCTTCTCTCTCTTTGAATCTCAATACAAAGTTCTTCCCCTCTCTCGTGGAGATCTATTCGATGTAATCTTATTTTTGCGGTGTGTTTGTTGAGACCGATGAATTGTGGGTTTATGATCAAGTCTATCTATGAATAATATTTGAATCTTCTCTGAATTCTTTTATGTATGATTGGTTATCTTTGCAAGTCTCTTCGAATTATCCGTTTGGTTTGGTCGACTAGATTGGTAGTTCTTGCCATGGGAGAAGTGCTTAGCTTTGGGTTCGATCTTGCGGTGTCCTTTCCTAGTGACAGAAGGGGCAGCAAGGCACGTATTGTATCGTTGCCATCGAGGATAACAAGATGGAGTTTATTTCATATTGCATGAATTTATCTCTCTACATCATGTCATCTTGCTTAAGGTGTTACTCTGTTTTTAACTTAATACTCTAGATGCATGCTGGATAGCGGTCGATGAGTGGAGTAATAGTAGTAGATGCAGAATCGTTTCTGTCTACTTGTCACGGACGTGATGCCTATATACATGATCATGCCTAGATATTCTCATAACTATGCTCAATTCTGTCAATTGCTCAACAGTAATTTGTTCACCCACCGTAGAATACTTATGCTCTTGAGAGAAGCCACTAGTGAAACCTATGGCCCCCGGGTCTATTCTCATCATATTAATCTCCATCACTTCAATCTTGCTTTGCTTTTTTACTTTGCCTTTTACTTTTACTTTGCATCTTTATACCAAAAATACTAAAAATATTATATCTATCAGATCTCACTCCTACTGGATTGACAACCCCTAATCGCGTTGGTTGCGAGTAGCTATCGTTTTGTGCAGGTACGAGGGACTTGAGCGTGGCCTCCTACTGGATTGATACCTTGGTTCTCAAAAACTGAGGGAAATACTTACGCTACTCTGCTGCATCATCCCTTCCTCTTCGGGGAAAACCAACGCAAGCTCAAGACGTAGCAAGAAGGATTTCTGGCGCCGTTGCCGGGGAGTCTACGCAAAAAGTCAACATACCAAGTACCCATCACAATCCCTATCTCTCGCGTTACATTATTTGCCATTTGCCTCTTGTTTTCCTCTCCCCCACTTCACCCTTGCCGTTTTATTCACCCTCTCTCTCTCTATCCTCCCTCTCTAATTGCCTCTTTTGCCCGTTTGCTCTTGTTTGCTCGTGTGCTAGCTTGTTTGCTTGTTTGTCGTGATGGCTCAAGATACTACCAAATTGTGTGACTTCACCAATACCAATAATAATGATTTCCTTAGCACTCCGATTGCTCCTCTTGCCAATACTAAATCTTGTGAAATCAATGCTGCTTTGTTGAATCTTGTTATGAAAGATCAATTCGCCGACCTTCCTAGTGAAGATGCCGCTACTCATCTGAATAGCTTCGTTGATTTATGTGATATGCAAAAGAAAAAAGATGTCAATAATGATGTCGTTAAATTGAAGCTATTTCCTTTTTCGCTTAGAGATCGTGCTAAAGCTTGGTTTTCGTCTTTGCCTAAAAATAGTATTGAATCCTGGAACAAGTGCAAAGATGCTTTTATCTCTAAGTATTTCCCTCCCGCTAAGATCATCTTTCTTAGAAACGATATTATGAACTTTAAACAACTTGATCATGAACATGTTGCACAAGCTTGGGAGAGAATGGAATTAATGATACGTAATTGCCCTACTCATGGTTTGAATTTGTTGATGATTATACAAAATTTTTATGCCGGATTGAATTTTGCTTCTAGAAATCTTTTAGATTCGGCCGCGGGAGGCACTTTTATGGAAATCACTTTAGGAGATGCTACTAAACTCCTAGATAATATTATGGTTAATTATTCTCAATGGCATACTGAAAGAACTTCTAATAAAAAAAGTGCATGTGATAGAAGAAATCAATGTGTTGAGTGGAAAGATGGATGAACTTATGAAATTATTTGCTACTAAGAGTGTTTCTTCTGATCCTAATGATATGCCTTTGTCTACTTTGATTGAGAATAATAATGAATCTATGGATGTGAATTTTGTTGGTAGGAATAATTTTGGTAACAACACTTATAGAGGAATTTTAATCCTAGGCCATATCCTAGTAATCCTTCTAATAATTATGGGAATTCCTACAACAACTCTTATGGAAATTGTAATAAGATGCCCTCTGAATTTGAGAGTAGTGTTAAAGAGTTTATGAATTCACAAAAGAATTTTAATGCTTTGCTTGAAGAGAAATTGCTTAAAGTTGATGATTTGGCTAGGAACGTTGATAGAATTTCTCTTGAGGTTGATTCTTTAAAGCTTAGATCTATTCCTCCTAAGTATGATATCAATGAGTCTCTCAAAGCCATGAGAATTTCCATTGATGAGTGCAAGGAAAGAACCGCTAGGATGCGTGCTTCCAAAGATGCCTTTATTAAAGCGTGTTCTTCCAATTCCTATGAAAATCAAGATGAAGATCTAAAAGTTATTGATGTGTCTCCTATTAAATCTTTGTTTTGCAATATAAATCTTGATTAAACTGAATATGATCTTCCTTTACCTAGAAGGCATTCTAAAAATTCGGAGTATTTAGATCTTTGTGATGAAATTGATGAAAGTGGGATTGAAAGAAATAAAAATCCAGATGTTGCTAAACCCACCATATTGGATTTCAAGGAATTTAATTATGAAAGTTGCTCTTTAATTGATTGTATTTCCTTGTTGCAAGCCGTGCTAAATTCTCCACATGCTTATAGTCAAAATAAAGCCTTCACCGAACATATTGTTGATGCCTTGATGCAATCTTATGAAGAAAAACTTGAGTTGAAAGTTTCTATCCCTAGAAAACTCTATGATGAGTGGGAACCAACTATTAAAATTAAAATTAAAGATCATGAGTTTTATGCTTTGTGTGATTTGGGTGCTAGTGTCTCCACCATCCCTAAAACTTTGTGTGATTTGCTAGATTTCCGCGATTTTGATGATTGCTCTCTAAACTTGCATCTTGCGGATTCTACTATTAAGAAACCTATGGGAAGTATTAATGATGTTCTTATTGTTGCAAATAGGAATTGTGTGCCCGTATATTTCATTGTTCTTGATATAGATTGCAATCTTTCTTGCCCTATTATTCTTGGTAGACCTTTCCTTAGAACGGTTGGTGCGATTATTAATATGAAGGAAGGGAATATTAGATTTCAATTTCCATTAAAAAAGGGCATGGAACACTTTCCAAGAAAGAAAATAAAATTACCATATGAAACTATCATGAGAGCCTCTTATGGATTGCCTACCAAAGATGGCAATACCTAGATCTATCATTGCTTGTTATGCCTAGCTAGGGGCGTTAAACGATAGCGCTTGTTGGGAGGCAACCCAATTTTATTTTTATTCCTTGATTTTTGCTCCTGTTTAGTAATAAATAAATTATTTAGCCTCTGTTTTGGTTGTGTTTTTTGTGTTTAATTAGTGTTTGTGCCAAGTAGAACCGTTGGGAAGACTTGGGGAAAGTCTTGTTGAACTTGCTGTAAAAAACAGAAACTTTAGCACTCACGAGAACTGCTGTCATTTTTATTTGGAGAGTGATATTTAGTTAATTATTTTTGCAGATGATTAATAGATAAATTCCTCAGGCCCAGAAATTTATTTTAGAATTTTTGGGGTTCCAGATCATGCGCTAGCTAAAGATTACTACAGACTGTTCTGTTTTTGGCAGATTCTGTTTTTCGTGTGTTGTTTGCTTATTTTGATGAATCTATGGCTAGTAAAATAGTTTATAATCCATAGAGAAGTTGTAATACATTAGGTTTAACACCAATATAAATAAATAATGAGTTCATTACAGTGCCTTGAAGTGGTCTTTTGTTTTCTTTTGCTAACGGAGCTCACGAGTTTTTTGCTTTAAGTTTTGTGTTGTGAAGTTTTCAAGTTTTGGGTAAGGATTTGATGGATTATGGAAAAAGGAATGGCAAGAGCCTAAGATTGGGGATGCCCACGGCACCCCAAAGATAATCTAAGGACACCTAAAAGCCAAATCTTGGGGATGCCCCGGAAGGCATCCCCTCTTTCGTCTACTTCTATCGGTAACTTTACTTGGAGCTATATTTTTATTCACCAACATGATATGTGTTTTGCTTGGAGCATCTTGTATTATGTGTGTCTTTGTTTGTTAGTGTGCCACAATCATCCTTGCTGTACACACCTTTTGATAGAGCCATACATGAATTAAAATTTGATAGAATACTCTATGTGCTTCACTTATATCTTTTGAGCTAAGTAGTTTTGCTCTATGTGCTTCACTTATATCTTTTGAGCTAAGTAGTTTTGCTCTATGTGCCTAACTTATATCTTTTGAGCTAAGTAATTTTGATCTATATGCTTCACTTAGATCTTTTAGGGCACGGTGGTAGATTTGTTTTAAAGAAACTATTGATCTCTCATGCTTCACTTAAATTATTTTGAGATTCTCTTAATAGCATGGTAATTTGCTTAATAATAATATGCTTGGTATTCAAGATTTCTGAAACTTTATTTTGAGTGTGTTGAATACTAAGAAAATATTGAAGCATGATAATTGTTTTGAGATATGGAGGTGATAATATTAAAGTCATGCTAGTTGAGTAGTTGTGAATTTAAAGAATACTTGTGTTGAAGCTTGTGATTCCCGTAGTATGCACGTATGGTGAACCGTTATGTGATGAAGTCGGAGCATGATTTATTTATTGATTGTCTTCCTTATGAGTGGGGCCGGGGACGAGCGATGGTCTTTTCCTACCAATCTATCCCCCTAGGAGCATGCGCGTAATACTTTGCTTTGATAACTTCTAGATTTTTGCAATAAGTATATGAGTTCTTTATGACTAATGTTGAGTCCATGGATTATACGCACTCTCACCCTTCCACCTTTGCTAGCCTCTCTAATACCGCGCACCTTTTGCCGGTATCATACACCCACCATATACCTTCCTCAAAACAGCCACCATACCTACCTATTATGGCATTCCCATAACCATTCCGAGATATATTGACATGCAACTTTCCACCGTTCCATTTATTATGACACACTGCATCATTGTCATATTGCATATCCCGGTACACCGCCGGAGTCATTCATATAGAGTCATATTTTGTTCTAAGTATAGAGTTGTAATTGTTGAGTTGTAATAAAAATAAAAGTGTGATGATCATCCTTATTAGAGCATTGTCCCAGTGAGGAAAGAATGATGGATACTATGATTCCCCCACAAGTCAGAATGAGACTCCGGACGGAAAAAAAAGAGGCCATAAAAAAGAGAAAAGGCCCAAATAAAAAAACAAATAAAAAATATAAAAAATGAGAGAAAAAGAGAGAAGGGACAATGTTACTATCCTTTTACCACACTTGTGCTTCAAAGTAGCACCATGATCTTCATAGTAGAGAGTCTCTCATGTTATCACTTTCATATACTAGTGGGAATCTTTCATTATAGAACTTGGCTTGTATATTCCAATGATGGGCTTCCTCAAAATTACCCTAGGTCTTCATGAGCAAGCAAGTTGAATGCACACCCACTTAGTTTCTTTTTGAGCTTTCATATACTTATAGCTCTAGTGCATCCATTGCATGGCAATCCCTACTCACTCACATTGATATCTATTGATGGGCATCTCCATAGCCCGTTGATACGCCTAGTTGATGTGAGACTATCTTCTCCCTTTTTGTCTTGTCCACAACCACCATTCTATTCCACCTATAGTGCTATGTCCATGGCTCACGCTCATGTATTGCGTGAAGATTGAAAAAGTTTTGAAAAAGTTAGAGTATGAAACAATTGCTTGGCTTGTCATCAGGGTTGTGCATGATTTAAATATTTTGTGTGGTGAAGATAGAGCATAGCCAGACTATATGATTTTGTAGGGATAACTTTCTTTGGCCATGTTATTTTGAGAAGACATAATTGCTTTGTTAGTATGCTTGAAGTATTATTATTTCTTATGTCAATATAAACTTTTGTCTTTCTAATCTGAATATTCATATCACAATTAAGAAGATTTACATTGAAATTATGCCAAGTAGCACTCCGCATCAAAAATTCTTTTTTATCATTTACCTACTCGAGGATGAGCAGGAATTAAGCTTGGGGATGCCTGATACGTCTCCAACGTATCTATAATTTTTGATTGCTCCATGCTATATTATCTACTGTTTTGGACTATATTGGGCTTTATTTTCCACTTTTATATTATTTTTGGGACTAACCTATTAACCGGAGGCCTAGCCCAGAATTGTTGTTTTTTTGCCTATTTCAGTGTTTCGAAGAAACGGAATATCAAACGGAGTCCAAACGGAATAAAACCTTCGAGAACATGATTTTCTCACCGAACGTGATCCAGGAGACTTGGACCCTGCTTCAAGGAACAAAAGAGGCGGTCACGAGGGTGGGGGCGTCCCCCCCTAGGGCGCGCCCCCTGCCTCATGGGCCCCTCGGAGCTCCACCGACGTACTCCTTCCTCCTATATATACCTACATACCCCAAATGAACAGATACGGAGCCAAAAACCTAATTCCACCGCCGCAACTTTCTGTATCCACGAGATCCCATCTTGGGGCCTGTTCCGGAGATCGGCCGGAAGAGGGCCGTCATCACAGAGGGCTTCTACATCATCATAGCCTCTTCGATGAAGTGTGAGTAGTTTACCTCAGACCTTCGGGTCCATCATTAGTAGCTAGATGGCTTCTTCTCTCTCTTTGAATCTCAATACAAAGTTCTCCCCCTCTCTCGTGGAGATCTATTTGATGTAATCTTCTTTTTGTGGTGTGTTTGTTGAGATCGATGAATTGTGGGTTTATGATCAAGTCTATCTATGAATAATATTTGAATCTTCTCTGAATTCTTTTATGTATGATTGGTTATCTTTGCAAGTCTCTTTGAATTATCCGTTTGGTTTGGCTGACTAGATTGGTAGTTCTTGCCATGGGAGAAGTGCTTAGCTTTGGGTTCGATCTTGCGATGTCCTTTCCCAGTGACAGAAGGGGCAGCAAGTCACGTATTATATCATTGCCATCGAGGATAACAAGATGGGGTTTATTTCATATTGCATGAATTTATCTCTCTACATCATGTCATCTTGCTTAAGGCGTTACTCTGTTTTTAACTTAATACTCTAGATGCATGCTGGATAGCGGTCGATGAGTGGAGTAATAGTAGTAGATGCAGAATCGTTTTGGTCTACTTGTCACAGACGTGATGCCTATATACATGATCATGCCTAGATATTCTCATAACTATGCTCAATTCTTTCAATTGCTCAACAGTAATTTGTTCACCCACCATAGAATACTTATGCTCTTGAGAGAAGCCACTAGTGAAACCTATGGCCCCCGGGTCTATTCTCATCATATTAATCTCCATCACTTTAATCTTGCTTTGCTTTTTTACTTTTACTTTGCATCTTTATACCAAAAATACCAAAAATATTATATCTATCAGATCTCACTCTCGTAAGTGACCGTGAAGGGATTGACAACCCCTAATCGTGTTGTTTGCGCGTAGCTATCGTTTTGTGTAGGTATGAGGGACTTGAGCGTGGCCTCCTACTGGATTGATACCTTGGTTCTTAAAAACTGAGGGAAATACTTACGCTACTCTGCTGCATCATCCCTTCCTCTTCGGGGAAATCCAACGCAAGCTCAAGACATAGCATTGCCCTACACATGGTTTGAATCTTTGGATGATTATACAAATTTTTTATGCCCGATTGAATTTAGCTTCTAGAAATCTTTTAGATTCAGCCACGGGAGGCACTTTTATGGAAATCACTTTAGGAGAAGCTACTAAACTCCCAGATAATATTATGGTTAATTATTCTCAATGGCATACTAAAAGATCTACTAATAAAAAGGTGCATGCAAAAGAAGAAATTAATGTTTTGAGTGGAAAGATGGATGAACTTATGAAATTGTTTGCTAATAAGAGTGTTTCTTCTGATCCTAATGATATGCCTTTGTCTACTTTGATTGAGAATAATAATGAATCTATGGGTGTGAATTTTGTTGGTAGGAACAATTTTGGTAATAACGCGTATAGAGGTAATTTTAATCCTAGGTCGTATCCTAGTAATTCCTCTAATAATTATGGCAATTCCTACAACAATTCTTATGGAAATTATAATAAGATGCCCTCGTATTTTGAATCTAATATTAAATAATTTATTAGTTCGCAAAAGAGTTTAAATGCTTTGATTAAAGAAAAACTATCTAAGATTGATGAGTTGGCTAGGAACGTGGATAGAATTTCTCTTGATGTTGATTCTTTGAAACTTAGATCTATTCCACCTAAGCATGATATCAATGAGTCTCTCAAATCTATGAGAATTTCCGTTGATGAGTGCAAAGAAAGAACCGCTAGGATGCGTGCTAAAAAATATTGCTTTGTGAAAGCGTGTTCTTCTAGTTTTCATGATAATATGGATGAATATCTAAAAGTGATTGATATGTCCCCTATTAAATCTTTGTTTTGCAATATGAATCTTGATAATTACGGGACTGGAGATGAGTCAACTTTAGTTAAAAGGCGTCCCAATGATTCAGAGTTTTTAGATCTTAATGCTAAAATTGGTAAAAGTGGGATTGGAAAGGTCAAAACTTTACATAGCAATGAACCCACTATTTTGGATTTCAAGGAATTTAATTATGATAATTGTTCTTTAATAGATTGTATTTCCTCGTTGCAATCCATGCTAAATTCTCTGCATGCTTATAATCAAAATAAAGCTTTTACTAAACATATCGTTGATGCTTTAATACAATCTTATGAAGAAAAGCTTGAATTGGAAGTTTCTATCCCTAGAAAACTTTATGATGAGTGGGAACCCACTATTAAAATTAAAATGAAAGATCATGAATGCTTTGCTTTATGTGATTTGGGTGCTAGCGTTTCCATGATTCCAAAAACTTTGTGTGATGTGTTAGGTTTCCGTGAATTTGATGATTGTTCTTTAAATTTGCACCTCACGGATTCCACTATTAAGAAACCTATGGGAAGAATTAATTATGTTCTTATTGTTGCAAATAGGAATTATGGCCCATAGATTTCATTGTTCTTGATATAGATTGCAATCCTACATGTCCCATTATTCTTGGTAGGCCTTTCCTTAGAATGATTGGTGCAATTATTGATATGAAAGAAGGGAATATTAGATTCCAATTTCCATTATGGAAAGGAATGGAACACTTTTCTAGAGAGAAAATTAAATTACCTTATGAATCTATTATAAGAGCCACTTATGGATTGCATACCAAAGATGATAATACATAAATCTATCCTTGCTTTTATGCCTAGCTAGGGGCGTTAAACGATAGCGCTTGTTGGGAGGCAACCCAATTTTATTTTTGTTTCTTGCTTTTTGGTTCTGTTTAGTAATAAATAATTCATCTAGACTCTGTTTAGATGTGGTTTTATGCTTTTAATTAGTGTTTGTGCCAAGTAGAACCTTTGGGAAGACTTGGGGAAAGTCTTCGCGATCTTGCTGTAAAAATCAGAAACTTTAGCGTTCACGATATTTGCTGCCATTTTTTTACTGGAGAGTGCGATTAGGTTGATTATTTTTGAAGATGATTAATAGGTAAATTCCTCACATTCAGAAATTTATTTTAGAATTTTTGGGGTTCCATAAGTATTCGAAACCTACAGATTACTACATACTGTTCTGTTTTTGACAGATTCTGTTTTTCGCGTGTTGTTTGCTTATTTTGATGAATCTATGGCTAGTATCGGAGGTTAGGAACCATATAGAAGTTGGAATGCAGTAGATTTAACACCAAAATAAATAAAGAATGAGTTCATTACAGTACCTTAAGTGGTGGTTTGTTTTCTTATACTAACGGAGCTCATGAGATTTTCTGTTTAAGTTTTGTGTTGTGAAGTTTTCAAGTTTTGGGTAAAGATTTGATGGATTATGGAATAAGGAGTGGAAAGAGCCTAAGCTTGGAGATGACAAAGGCACCTCAAGGTAAAATTCAAGGACAACCAAAAGCCTAAGCTTGGGGATGCCCCGGAAGGCATCCCCTCTTTCGTCTTCTTCTATCGGTAACTTTACTTGAGGCTATATTTTTATTCACCACATGATATGTGTTTTGCTTGGAGCGTCTTGTATGATGTGAGTCTTTGATTTTTAGTTTACCACAATCATCCTTTCTGTATACACCTTTTGGGAGACACACACATGAATTGGAATATATTAGAATACTATGTGCTTCACTTATATCTTTTGAGCTAGATAATTTTGCTCTAGTGCTTCACTTATATCTTTTAGAGCACGGTGGTGGTTTTATTTTATAGAAATTATTGATCTCTCATGCCTCACTTATATTATTTTGATAGTCCTTTAGAACAGCATGGTAATTTTCTTTGGTTATAAAATTGGTCCTAGTATGATAGGCATCCAAGATGGGTATAATAAAACTATCATAAAAAGTGTGTTGAATACTATGAGAAGTTGGATGATTGATAATTGTTTTGAGATATGAGGATGGTGATATTAAAGTTGTGCTAGTTGAGTAGTTGTAAATTTTAGAAATACTTGTGTTGAAGTTTGCAAGTCTCGTAGCATGCACGTATGGTAACCGTTGTGTAACAAATTTGAAACATGAGGTGTTCTTTGATTGTCTTCCTTATGAGTGGCGGTCGAGGATGAGCGATGGTCTTTTCCTACCAATCTATCCCCCTAGGAGCATGCGCGTAGTGCTTGGTTTTTGATGACTTGTAGATTTTTGCAATAAGTATATGAGTTCTTTATGACTAATGTTGAGTCCATGGATTATACGCACTCTCACCCTTCCATCATTGCTAGCCTCTTCGGTACCGTGCATTGCCCTTTATCACCTTGAGAGTTGGTGCAAACTTCGCCGGTGCATCCAAACCCCGTGATATGATATGCTCTGTCACACATAAACCTCCTTATATCTTCCTCAAAACAGCCACCATACCTACCTATTATGACATTTCCATAGCCATTCCGAGATATATTGCCATGCAACTTTCCACCATTTCATTTATGACATGCTTCACCATTGTCATATTGCTTTGCATGATCATGTAGTTGACATCGTATTTGTGGCAAAGCCACCATGCATAATTTATCATACATGTCACTCTTGATTCATTGCCCTTCCCGGTACACCGCCGGAGGCATTCATATAGAGTCATATTTTGTTCTAGTATCGAGTTGTAAATAAATAGAAGTGTGATGATCATCATTAATAGAGCATTGTCCCAATAAAAAGGGGGGAAGGCCAAATAAAAAGGCCCAAAAAAGGGATAGTGCTACTATCCTCTTTTTCCACACTTGTCCTTCAAAGTAGCACCATGATCATTATGATAGAGAGTCTCTTGTTTTGTCACTTTCATAAACTAGTGGGAATTTTTCATTACAGAACTTTGCTTGTATATTCCAACAATGGGCTTCCTCAAATGCCCTAGGTCTTCGTGAGCAAGCAAGTTGGATGCACACCCACTTAGTTTATTTTGTTGAGCTTTCATACATTTATAGCTCTAGTGCATCCGTTGCATGGCAATACCTACTCCTTGCATTGACATCAATTGATGGGCATCTCCCTAGCCCGTTGATTAGCCGCATAAATTTGAGACTTTCTCCTTTTATCTTCTCCACATAACCCCCATCATATTATTCTATTCCACCCATAGTGCTATATCCATGGCTCACGCTCATGTATTGCGTGAAAGTTGAAAAACGTTTGAGATTACTAAAGTATGAAACAATTGCTTGGCTTGTCATCGGGGTTGTGCAAGATGAGAGCATTCTTATGTGACGAAAATGGAGCATGACCAAACTATATGATTTTGTAGGGATGAACTTTCTTTTGCCATGTTATTTTGAAAAGACATGATTGCTTAGTTAGTATGCTTGAAGTATTTTTATTTTTATGTCAATATTAAAATTTTGTCTTGAATCTTTCGGATCTGAATATTCATGCCACAATAAAGAAAATTACATTAAGAATTATACTAGGTAGCATTCCACATCAAAAATTCTGTTTTTATCATTTACCTACTCGAGGGCGAGCAGGAATTAAGCTTGGGGATGCTTGATACGTCTCCAACGTATCTATAATTTTTGATTGTTCCATGCTATTATATTATCTTATTTGGATGTTAATGGGATTATTTATATACTTTTATATTATTTTTGGGACTAACCTACTAACCCAAGGCCCAGTGCAAATTGATGTTTTTTCCTATTTCAGTGTTTCACAGAAAAGGAATATCAAACGGAATCCAAATGGAATGAAACCTTCGGGAGAGTTATTTTTGGAACAAACGTGATCCAGGGGACTTGGAGTAGACGTCAAGAAATCAACGAGGAGGCCACGAGGCAGGGAGGCGCGCCTGCCCCTGGGCGCGCCCCCACCCTCGTGGGCCCCTCGTAGCTCCACCGACCTACTTCTTCCTCCTATATATATCCATATACCCCGAAAAGATCCAGGAGCACCACGAAACCCTATTTCCACCACCGCAACCTTCTGTACACAAGAGATCCCATTTTGGGGCCTTTTTCGGAGCTCCGCCGGAGGGGGAATCGATCATGGAGGGCTTCTACATCAACACCATAGCCTCTCCGATGATGTGTGAGTAGTTTACCTCAGACCTTCGGGTCCATAGTTATTAGCTAGATGGCTTCTTCTCTCTCTTTGGATCTCAATACAAAGTTATCCTTGATCTTCTTGGAGATCTATTCGATGTAACTCTTTTTGCGGTGTGTTTGTCGAGATCCGATGAATTGTGGGTTTATGATCAGGATTATCTATGAACAATATTTGGTTCTTCTCTGAATTCTTACATGTATGATTTAATTATCTTTGCAAGTCTCTTCGAATTATCAGTTTGGTTTGGCCTACTAGATTGATATGTCTTGCCATGGGAGAAGTGCTTAGCTTTGGGTTCAATCTGCGGTGTCCTTTCCCAGTGATAGTAGGGGCAGCAAGGCACGTATTGTATGTTGCCATCGAGGATAAAAAGATGGGGTTTATATCATATTGCTTGAGTTTATCCCTCTACATCATGTCATCTTGCTTAATGTGTTACTCCTTTCTTATGAACTAAATACTCTAGATGCATGTTGGATAGCGGTTGATGTGTGGAGTAATAGTAGTAGATGCAGAATCGTTTCGGTCTACTTGTCGCAGACATGATGCCTATATACATTATCATGCCTAGATATTCTCATAATTATGCACATTTCTATCAATTGCTCGACCGTAATTTGTTCACCCACTGTAATACTTATGCTATCTTGAGAGAATCCACTAGGGAAACCTATGGCCCCGGGTCTATCTTTTATCATATAAGTTTCCAATCTATTTTATTTCGCAATCTTTACTTTCAATCTATATCATAAAAATACCAAAAATATTTATCTTATTATTATTGTCTCTATCAGATCTCACTTTCGTAAGTGACCGTGAAGGGATTAACAACCCCTTTATCGCGTTGGTTGCGAGGTTCTTGTTTGTTTGTGCAGGTACTAGGCGACTTGCATGTTACCTCCTACTGGATTGATACTTTGGTTCTCAAAAACTGAGGGAAATACTTACGCTACTTTGTTGCATCACCCTTTCCTCTTCAAGGGAAAACCAACGTAGTACTCAAGAGGTAGCAAGAGCGGCCGGAGACAGAGATCCGGCGAGGTCCTCCAGCGCCGTTCTTGGGCAGGAGAGAGAGAGAGAGAGAGAGAGAGAGACGACGTGGGGAAAAGGAGTTGAATGGGTATGGGGGAGTATAGCGGGTTATCGCGGTAGTACCGCCCGGGCGGAAGTACCGCACGCAGGGCGGTAGTATCGCTCCTCCAGAAGCAGTAAAAAAATACTATCGTGCTGGTTGCGGTAGTACCATGCACATCTCGTGCAGTAGTACTGTGGCAAACCACGGTAGTACCATAGACCCAAGAAAATGCAAGTTTCGCAAAAAGAGAGGAAAACGGCCTTTACAATGCAACCTTCAAGCAAAACAAACACACCGAAGAGCTAACCCACGAGACAACTCAAACACAAGCTCGGCTCGAAGAGAGAAAGTCAAAAGACACCAAGGACCAAACACGAGACACAACCTCCCTAGAGAGAGGGAGGTGGCCGGATCCATCTATGTTTGAGTTAATTGGTATGGCACCACGAAAAATTATCCTTGGTCCCATGACCAAAACTCGTCTTTGAAGCACAAGTACCATAAAAAATGGCTAATGTGAAAGAGTTGATCAATTTATGCACAATGGGGGGAGTTCATTGAGAGAACAACACTCCCCCTATGTCCATGCCTACACCTAAACAAGATATCAAGATGCGTATGGTAGGGCGTGCAAGGGTTCAAGCCACATTGCTCGAATCAATGATATTTAGCTCATGCCTTAACTCGCAAAATCTTGCTTCATCCAAGGGCTTCATGAAGATATCTGCAAGGTTATCATGAGTGTTGACATAGTTGAGCTCGATCTCCCCTCGCCTAATATGATCCTGGATGAAGTGGTACCGGATCTCAATATGCTTCATCTTGAAGTGTTGCACCGGGTTGAGAGAAATCTTGATGGCACTTTCATTGTCACACCAAAGAGGCACTTTATCACAAATGACACTGTAATCCTTTAAAGTTTGCCTCATCCATAGAAGTTGTGCACAACAACTACCGGCGGCCACATACTCCGCTTCGGTGGACGAGAGAGACACACAACTTTGCTTCTTCTAAGACCAATACCAAAGAGCAACCAAGGAATTGGCACCCTCAGGAATTTGACTTCCTATCCACTTTGTCTCCCGCCCAATCAGAGTCCAAATAGCCTACAAGGTTGAAGCTTGCTCCTCTTGGGTACCATAGGCCAAAGTTTGGGGTATGAGCCAAATATCGAAAGATTCACTTGACCGCCACAAAGTGGCTTTCCTTAGGTGCGGCTTGAAACCGTGCACAAATTCCCACACTCAACATGATATCCGGTCTAGATGAACAAAGGTAAAGCAAGGAGCCAATCATGGAGCGATACACCTTTTGATCCACAACTTTACCATTGGGATCTATGTCAAGTTGGCATTTGATGGGCATTTGAGTGGAAGTCGGCTTGACATCACTTAGCTTGAATCTCTTGAGCATGTCTTGAGTGTATTTGACTTGGTTGATGAAGGTTCCTTCTCTTTGTTGCTTGACTTCGAACCTGAGAAAGAACTTCAACTCTCCCATCATGGACATCTTGAACTTTGAGGTCATAAGAGCGGCAAATTCCTCATTGAAAGCTTTGTTAGGAGAACCAAAGATAATATCATCAACATATAGTTGGCACACAAACAACTCCCCTTTGACCTTCTTAGTAAAAAGAGTGGGGTTGATTTTACCAATTTCAAACCCACGATCTTGCAACAACTCGGTAAGGTGGTCATACCACGCATGCGAGGCTTGTTTAAGGCCATTGTCGGTGTCAAAACCGGTAGATCTCGGGTAGGGGGTCCCGAACTGTGCGTCTAAGGAGGATGGTAACAGGAGGCAGGGGACACAATGTTTTACCCAGGTTCGGGCCCTCTTGATGGAGGTAAAACCCTATGTCCTGCTTGATTTATTCTTGATGATATGAGTAGTACAAGAGTTGATCTACCACGAGATTGGAGAGGCTAAACCCTAGAAGCTAGCCTATGGTATGATTGTCTGTTGTCCTACGGACTAAAACCATCCGGTTTATATAGACACCAGAAGGGGCTAGGGTTACACAAGGTCGGTTACAAAGGAGGAGATATACATATCCGTATTGCCTAGCTTGCCTTCCACGCCAAGTAGAGTCCCATCTGGACACGGGACGAAGTCTTCAATCTTGTATCTTCATAGTCCAATAGTCCGGCCAAAGGACATAGTCCGGCTGTCTGGAGACCCCCTAATCCAGGACTCCCTCAGTAGCCCCTGAACCAGGCTTCAATGACGATGAGTCCGGCGCGCAGTGTTATCTTCGGCATTACAAGGTGGGTTCCTCCTCCGAATACACCACAGTAGAGTTTGAATACAAGGATAGTGTCCGACCCTGCAAAATAAGTTCCACGTACCACCGTAGAGAGAATAATATTTCCACAAATCTAATCTGCTGACACGTTTTCGCAACATGACATCATGCCATGGCCCGGTAATTTTTCGAACCGTTTTTCTTTAACCAGCCCTGCACATAACGCGAGGCGGTTTCTTGACACGTCTTGTCAAAGCAGAGATCATGTCCCCCTTATTACGGGATTCTCATCAATACGGGACCGCGCCATCAATTACGACGCTTGGGGGATAAGCAAGTTTTACCAGGCTAGTGGGGGTGCATAGTTTTGTCCGCCCTTATAAAGGGATAAGGTTTAACCTTCTTCTACCCACGCCTTCTTCCTACTTGCTCATCCATTCTCGCGCACTCGAGATCCAACGCCCAAGTCCACATCCTTCTCCAAACATGTCCGGAGCGGGAGGCAAGTGGATGGCCTCCTCCATTATGGAGGGACACATCAAAAAGCTACGCGGAGCCGGATACTTAGCCGCGGATATCGTGCATCGGCTGCCAGCTGCGGGCAGATCGTGCCTACCCCGGAACCTCACGAGAGGGTGGTTTTCCTCCATCACTTCCTCCGCGGAATAAGGTTTCCCCTCCATCCATTTGTCCGCGGCCTTATGTTCTACTACGGGCTCGACTTTCATGATCTGGCCCCAAATTTCATCGTCAACATCTCGGCGTTCATCGTCGTGTGTGAGGCTTTCCTCCGCATCCGGCCCCACTTCGGTATGTGGCTGAAGACCTTCAATATCAAGCCGAAGGTGGTGGGCGGCCAACAAGCGGAATGCGGCGAAGCCATGGTGGGCAAGATGCCCAATGTTATATGGCTCGAGGGCTCCTTCGTGGAGACCATAAAGGGGTGGCAATCGGGGTGGTTCTACATCACCGAGCCACGCGACACCAACTGGGTGGCGACCCTCGAGTTTCGATCCGGAATCCCCACGCGGCTCACTTCTTGGAAGGAGAAGGGCCTGTCCCGGGGTTCATCGGTGGAGCTGGACGGACTCCAGAAATGTATCCGGAATATGATAAGCAAGAAGCTTAGGCTTGTCAACATAGTCCAGGTCATGCTCTTCCACCGGATCCTCCCGTGTCAACTACGGGATTTCAATTTATGGGAGTTCGACCCGGCCCAGCACCAGACTCTAAGCGAGCTCTTCGACACAATGCACAAGGACGTTTGGAGGGTGCTGTTCAAGGGTGCCGAGGTCCCTCCTTCTCTTACCGAGGACCGCGGGCTAAGCGCGAAGCGCCCTGCGAATTCGGTGAGTTCTATACATCCGGTAGGGTATTTATTTCCCATAGCTTAACCATGTGCGGGGTCTGAGCTCCATGCCTTTGACAGGACTAGGTGGAGACGTTGGGGCAGATTAACTGTCCGGCCCCTCTGCCTGAAGATAATGTGGATGCTCTCCTGGTGGAGATGCTGACTCCGGCTCCTTACAAGGTGCCGAAGAAGACCAAGAAGAAGGCCAAGGGAACCCGAAAGAGTTCCCGGCGCCAGGTGGTATCGGACTCATCGTCCGATGACTCCGCGACGCACTCCTCCCACGAAGACGAGGAGGAGGATGAAGATGCTCCCCCTCCAGCCGGGGGAGACAAGAAAAGGAAGACCACCCCAACCGGGGGGGCGAAGGGTCCAAGAAGGGAAGGACTCTCCTTCCGGACTGCTCCACCACCGCCGCCGAAGGCGAAGATGAGTGGCTGCTCAGGGCCAAGACCCTGGTGAAGTCGTAAGTATTCGGATACCAGAGTAACTCATAGCATACCTTTGTCGCACTGCTTCTCCTAACGCTGAATATGATTATGCAGAATGCCCCAAGCCCGTATCGACGTATCCTCATCGGACGGCTCCTTGGACTCGTCGGATATGGATAGCGATCCACTTCCGACCGCCTCCTCCCCTTGCCCTACGGACAATGCCGAGGTATTGTCTCAAGAGGCTCCGGGTCGAGGGGAGACAGTCCCAGAGGCGCCTCAAGGTGACCTTTCAGACTGCGGGAGCAAAGGGAGTAAGGCTCCCGAGGGCTCCGAGTTCGGCCCTCAGCCGAACACCGCACCGGAACCTCCAGTGGTTCCGGACTCGGGCAGGCGGCCTCCTTCCAAAAGGGGCAAGACACCCGTGCCGGTGACCTCTGTCCATCCAGAGGCACCGGACAACCTGCTGGGAGCGCTTCGCGGCGTTTCCCTCGACGAAGAGCACCGCACTATTATGAGTGCGGTGATCAAGAAGGTTCAGTCCGCCAAGAGCGGACTGACTGAAGCCTGTGCCAGCCTTCTAACAGGCTTTGAGGTAAGTGTTTAAAATATAGGAAAAATATTACCGCATAGACAGTAGCCCCTGATGCTCTGTTTGGTGTTCACAAGGAAAAGCCGAATAGAGGATCAAATAATATCTGCCGGAGTCTAATATAAGTATGTCTATATGCGTATGCAGGCTTCGCTGCTGACCTCTGCCGCACTGACTGCGGAGGTCGCCGCACTGAAGCAGGACCTCGAGGGGTCCGAGAAAGAGCTCGGCCTTGCCAAGAGGCAGCTCAAAGAGAACAGAGGTGAGTAATACCTTGTATGTATATATATATATATATATATATATATATATATACAAAAAAGATGCGATTGCGAAATGACAGGATCATCATGAATGTGCCATGGGGCCACGACCGAAGTGGCGACCCTGAAGCAAGCGCTGTCCGAGGCCGAAAACAAAGCGGCCAAGGAGCACACCAAGCAGGGAAGGCAAGAGGCACGGGTGGGAGAGGTGCAGCAAGAGCTCCAGGCTCTCGTGAAGAAACATGAGGCTTCGGAGCTTGACTCGAAGACATGAGAGTCCGAGCTTGCCGCGGCCCTCAAGAGCGCAAAGAATGCAAAGGCTGAAGCCCAAAAGGCCCTCCAGGATATTGAGGCGATGAGGAAGATAGCGGAGGGTAAGGCATTCAATATGCAAAGCAAGCATGTGAGAGTAAATTACTTGTTACTTACCCGAATCCGGAGCTCTCCAGGAGCATTGGTAGATTTGCCCCGCAGCGTGTCGGATGCCGCGAAATTTTACCAGGTCGATGAGGGAAGCTCGACGGAGAAGTTGTCCTGGTCTCAGTATACTGGGACCGAACACCCGATGCCTATGAGCGACCAGCTGAAGCAACTGGTTGAGCTGCACAAGGCGGCCGAACAGGCCATGAAGGGCTTCATAGTCCGGATGTGGCCTGGCGACTCCCTCCCCAACAGCTCCTTCGGCCTGGTACGGCGACTTGTAGATGCCTGCCCATGACTAGAAGTCATCAAGCGGTCCGTCTGTATCGAAGGTGCCCGCTGGGCTTTTGCCCGTGCTAAGGTGCACTGGGCCAAGATGGACACCATGAAGCTGGTGAAGGAGGGGCCACCGCAGGGCAAGGAGCATCGCCACCCCGAGATGTATTATGAGGGTGTCCTGAAGGGTGCCCGTCTTGTGGCGGACGAGTGCGCGAAGGATGTAATTTTTGAATAAAATTTCTCGTGTGATCCTGTATTATGAAAACTTGTTCATATGCGCTATGCAACGCTTGTTTGAATTTAAAATATTACCTTCTGTGCGGATGTTTATCAAATCCGAGAGATGGCCAGCCGTCGGCTTCTGCCCCCATGCCACGAGTGCTGGGGTGTTCGGGATAAACCTGAGCACTCTTTTTCCCATTTTTGGGTCCTTCGAGGGAGGTGCTCAGCACAACGAACAAGGCAATCGGACTATGATGCTTTATCACTCTCACTTAGCCATAGAATTCTATAATTTTAAATTTTGGCAAAGCCCCTAGTATTCGGAAGGCCGAATTCGGGGCGCTATACACGCCCAAAACCTCTCGAACAGCGACCAGTCTCTCGCCTTATCATGACAGTCAGTTTTAGCTTTCTCTACTGAGGTGCTTAGCCCAGCTGAACCGGGGCACAATCGCAGTAGTTCTCCCAGTGCTACCTTAGCCGATATAGCGGAACGTAAGGTACCAAAACATGGAAGCCGGGCAAACCCAACTATTGACCCAAGACATGATTCGGAGCTGATGCATATAATGCTATAAGTTCGGGGTGCCGCACTGTCGAAAGTGTTCGTACTTCTAACGCCGTATTATGGGGTACATTTAAGCCCCTGGCTTATTGGCCGTACCAGGGTGTACGGGTCTTTAATGTCATGAATGAACACATATGTATATATAGAAAGAAGAATAGAGAATGCGATAATAGTCTAGTGCTATGCATTTTTTATTCAAAAAGGTGCGATAAAGCAAAAGGATACAAGTAGTGCAATAAGCAAAAAGTGGGACTATTTGACATGTCCCTTCCAAGGACAAGCTGAGGAATGTTATTTAAAGCAGGTATTTCACTCATTATCAGAGACGACCTGGGAATTCCATGATGCGATGTAGCTTTCTGCCTCCTTGGTTGTTGTATCATGTGTCCGGCAAACATACTGCCGGACGGTGTTTCCAGAGAGTAAAGTCCTGAAATAGAGAAAAAATAATAAGGCAGGAAGCCCCTAGTGCGGTTGAGCCGCATCTTGGGGCGTGCCGTAGTCGTGCCCCCCTCCCCACCTGTGCCCATGGTATTTTCAATGCATAATTATGTACGCGGGGCACGGATTTAGCCGTTTGGCTGGGACTGGGGTGGGGGCCGCATTGCTATGCGAGCTCGGAACGTGCCAGGCGGTCTTGTTGCCGATTACTCCGGGCGCGCTTGAAGGTGTCCGGGTCTTTAATCGCCGAACTGGTGGATTGCCTTAAGAGGCTGCTTTGTGCTTCTGCTGCAAGGGCCGCAGTGTGCTCCTCCGTGCGGAGAGAGCGTTCTGTGTTTCCATTAACTGTAATGACCCCCC
>NC_041388.1:309527747-309545822 GCF_002162155.2 Triticum dicoccoides | reverse complement strand
GCTTGAGATATGCATAGTGTGGTACCGCATTGAATCTGGCAAATGCGGTTCGCCCGAGCAGTGCATGATAGCCACTGCGGAACGGGACTATATCAAAGATTAACTCCTTGCTTCGGAAGTTATTCGGGGATCTGAAGACCACTTCCAGTGTGACTGAGCCTGTGCAATGAGCCTCTATGCCTGGAATGACACCTTTAAAGGTTGTTTTTGTGGGTTTGATCCTTGACGGGTCTATGCCCATTTTGCGCACTGTGTCCTGATAAAGCAGGTTCAGGCTGCTGCCGCCATCCATAAGGACTCGAGTGAGGTGAAATCCGTCAATGATTGGGTCTAAGACTAGTGCGGCGAATCCGCCATGATGGATACTAGTGGGGTGGTCCCTGCGATCAGAGGTGATCAGACAAGAGGACCATGGGTAGAACTTTGGGGCGACTGGCTCCAATGCATATACGTCCCTTAGCGCATGCTTCTGCTCCCTCTTGGGGATGTGGGTTGTGTATATCATGTTCACCGTCCGCACTTGTGGGGGGAACCTCTTCTATCCTCTGGTGTTCGGCTGCCAGGGCTCCTCCTCGTCATCGCTATGTGACCCCTTATCTTTGTTTTCGGCATTTAACTTGCCGGCCTGCTTGAACACCCAACAATCTCTGTTGGTGTGGTTGGCTGGCTTGTCGGGGGTGCCGTGTATTTGACACGAGCGATCGAGTATACGGTCCAAATTGGACAGGCCCGGAGTGCTTCTTTTGAATGGCTTTTTCCGCTGACCGGGTTTAGAGCCCTTGAATCCGGCATTGACCGTCGTATCCTCGGTATTGTAATTGTTGATGCGGCGCTTATGTTTGTTGTGACGTGACCTGCCATTGCCGTCCTTGGTATCCGAAGTACCATGGTTCTTTGATATGTTATTGCTGCGAGCCAGCCAGCTGTCCTCTCCCGCACAAAAGCGGGTCATGAGTGTCGTGAGGGCTGCCATGGATTTCGGCTTTTCCTGGCCAAGGTGTCGGGCGAGCCACTCGTCGCGGATGTTGTGCTTAAAAGCTGCTAGGGCCTCTGCATCCGGACAGTCGACGATTTGATTTTTCTTTGTTAGGAACCGTGTCCAGAATTGCCTGGCCGATTCCTCTGGCTGCTGAATTATGTGACTCAAGTCATCGGCATCTGGTGGTCGCACAAAAGTGCCCTGGAAGTTGTCAAGGAATGTGGCTTCCAGATCTTCCCAACAACCAATGGATTCTGCTGGCAGGCTGTTGAGCCAATGCCGAGCTGGTCCTTTGAGTTTGAGTGGGAGGTATTTGATGGCGTGTAGATCGTCACCGCGGGCCATGTGGAAGTGTAGGAGGAAGTCCTCGATCCATACCGCAGGATCTATTGTGCCGTCGTATGATTCAATATTTACGGGTGTGAAACCCTCTGGGATCTGGTGATCCATTACTTCGTCTGTGAAGCATAGGGGGTGTGCGGCGCCTCTGTACTGGGCTATATCACGACGCAGCTCAAATGAGTCTTATCCGCTGTGTTTGGCCCGGCCGGATTTACTTTTACTGTATCTAGCATGACGGTTATCGTCTCGCATAGTGGCGCGCCCTCTTGATCCGTAGATCGATCTTGCGTGTTTTGCTTTGTCCTCCAATACGTCTCGCAGGTCTGGCGTATTTCCCCATGCCCTGACATTTTTATTTGACTGGCGTCAGGGTGCGAGCTGAGCTTTTGGCTGAAGTGCCTCTCTGTCGCGGCCATGAGGTGGCCGATCAGCCGCGTCATATGCTGGAGATGTAGGTTTTGGTGCTTCCTCCTCCAGTCGGGGTAGCAACCTGCACTTGGGTAACTCTTGGAGGGGCGTTTGAGTTTATATTCCTCGGCCGCAAGGACTTCAGTCCATCTGTCAGCTAGCAAATCTTGATCAGCTTGAAGTTGCTGCTGCTTTTTCTTAAGGCTATTTGTCGTGGCTATAAGCTGGCGCTTGAAGCGCTCTTGTTCGACGGGATCCTTAGGCACGACGAATTCATCATCGTCGAGGCTTGCCTCGCCTTCGGAGGGAGGCATGTAATTATCATCCTCCGCCTCTCCATCTGTCGATCTCTCGGGAGGGCTGGCTTCTCCATCCTCCTGCTCTAAATCATGCTGGAGGGGATTGTTGTTGTCTTCGGCACTGTCCAGAGTGCTATTATCTCCGGTGCCGGTATCACCGCTTTTGCCTTGGCGGGACTTAGAGCGGCGCCGCTGACGTTGGCGCTTGGGTTGCTTCTTGGAGGGGTCATCCTCTGTTGTCCCGTCGCCATTGCCTTCTTTGGGTAAGTCCACCATGTATATGTCATATGATGAGGTGGTTGTCCAATGCCCTGTGGGCAGTGGTTCTTGTTCGCCTCCTGCATCGTTGTCCATGCCGTCGATATCTTCAGAGTCGAAGTCGAGCATGTCGGTTAAATCATCGACAGTGGCTACTAAGTGGGTGGTGGGTGGGCGGCGAATTTCTTCGTCATCCGCATCCCAATCCTGCCCGACATGGTTCGGCCAGGACTCTCCTGACAAGGAGAGAGACCTTAAGGAGTTTAGTATGTCGCCGAAGGGTGAGTGCTGAAAGATATCCACGGAGGTAAACTCCATGATTGGCACCTAGTCGGATTCGATAGGCATGGGCGCGGGCAGTTCAGAGTCCGTGGCCGGGGAAGAATCCGATAGTTCGGCATCACGACTCCCGTAAAGGGTAAGGTCGATCATCGGCTCGATCGCCGCTGAGAGTA
Source organism: Triticum dicoccoides (assembly GCF_002162155.2). NCBI lineage: Eukaryota > Viridiplantae > Streptophyta > Magnoliopsida > Poales > Poaceae > Triticum > Triticum dicoccoides. The sequence goes on along the minus strand of NC_041388.1, from coordinate 309,543,081 downwards.
CGGCCTCCGTGGCGGGGTCTATCCACCAGTCCATGGATGGCGCAATTGGCTCCGAATTGAGGGTCGGAGCGGTTGCCGGTGCGATCTCCTGAACACTGTCCGATGGTAGAGCTAAATCATGCTCATCGAGACCGTGTGGCGCACTCGGCAGGGGTTCGAATCCGTCGAAGATCAAGTCTCCACAGATGTTGGCCGTGTAGTTTAAGCTTCCAAACCTGACCTGGTGGCCAGGGGCGTATCTCTCGATCTGCTCCATATGGTCAAGCGAGTTGGCCCGCGGTGCGAAACCGTCGAATACAAAGATCTGTCCGGGGAGAAAAGTCTCACCCTGGACTGCATCGCTATCGATGATCGGAGGAGCCATCAAGCCTAACGGTGATGACACAGAGGAACTCTCAACGAAATAACCAATGTCGGTGTCAAAACCGGCGGATCTCGAGTAGGGGGTCCCGAACTGTGCGTCTAAGGCGTATGGTAACATGAGGCAGGGGACACGATGTTTTACCCAGGTTCGGGCCCTCTTGATGGAGGTAAAACCCTATGTCCTGCTTGATTTATTCTTGATGATATGAGTAGTACAAGAGTTGATCTACCACGAGATCAGAGAGACTAAACCCTAGAAGCTAGCCTATGGTATGATTGTTTGTTGTCCTACGGACTAAAACCCTCTGATTTATATAGACACCAGAAGGGGCTAGGGTTACACAAGGTCGGTTACAAAGGAGGAGATATACATATTCGTATTGCCTAGCTTGCCTTCCACGCCAAGTAGAGTCCCATCCGAACACGGGATGAAGTCTTCAATCTTGTATCTTCATAGTCCAATAGTCCGGCCAAAGGATATAGTCCGGCTGTCCGGAGACCCCCTAATCTAGCACTCCCTCAGCCATAGAGTGCCTTATCGAGTTGGTACACATGATCGGGGAAATAGGGATCCTCAAACCAGGGGAGTTGTTTGACATACACCAACTCATCAATAGGACCATTAAGAAAAGCACTCTTCACATCGATTTGTTGCAACTTGAAGTTATGATGAGAAGCGTAAGCAATCAACAAACGAATAGATTCAAGGCGAGCAATAGGGGCAAAGGTTTCACCGTAGTCGATACCCTCGACTTAGGAGTAGCCTTGTGCTACCAAGTGAGCCTTGTTGAGAATCTTGCTTGTTCTTGAATATCCATTTGGTTCCAATGACATTATGGTTCCCCGTTGGCCTTGGCACCAATCGCCACACCTTGTTGTGCTCAAAGTTGTTGAGTTCTTCATGCATGGCATTACGCCAATCCGGATCTTCGATTGCCTCATAGACCTTTTGGGGTTCAACACAAGAGACAAACGCGTGATGTTCACAATAGTTTGCCAATTGTCTACGAGTGCTTACCCCCTTTCATATGCTTCCAAGCACATTCATCATGAGATGATCCTTGGTAGTGAGCTTGGATGCAATCTTGGCGGCACGACGCTCCAATTCCTCCTCAGGAGTGAGTTGAGGAGCGGTCACTTGATCATCTTGAGCGTCATCTTGAGCTTGTTCTTGGTTGAGAGCTTGCTCTTGATCTTGACCTTGCTCGGAGGATAGAACTTGACATTGGGCATCACTTGATGGTTCAACACCATCTTGAGGTTGATCTTGCCCTTGGTCTTGTTCATGAGGTTGAGGGCCTTCACTTTGTTCTTCGGAAGCGTGTGGGCCTTGGGTTGGTGATGGTTCCACTTGAATGGAGCATTTTCCTTCTCCTACGGCCATAAGGGGTTCCTTAATGGGTAGGATAAAATCAACACCCATTCTTATTATGGCTTGGGGAGGAATTTCATCACCTACATCACAAGTGCCACTTTGCTCCAGTTGGGAGACGTTATTCTCATCAAACTCCACGTTACACGTCTCCTCAATAAGTCCCGTAGACTTAATGATGACACGGTAAGCGCGAGGTTTTGTAGCATAACCAACAAATATGCCCTCTTGAGCTCTAGCCTCAAATTTAGATAAACAAACACCTTTCTTGAGAATGAAACACTTACACCCAAAAGTACTTGAGGTTGGGCTTGTTACTGGTGAGTATCTCATATGGAGTTTTGTTCAAGCCTTTGCGGAGATAAAGCTGATTGGATGCATGACACGCGATGTTGATGGCTTCGGCCCAAAAGTTGTATGGAGACTTGAACTCCGCCATCATGGTCCTTGCCGCATCCATCAACGTCCGGTTCTTCCTCTCCGCTACACCATTTTGTTGAGGGGTGTATGGTGCGGAATATTGATGCTTAATCCCCTCATCACTAAGAAACTCATCCAAGGTGTAGTTCTTGAACTCGATGTCGTTATCACTTCTTATTGTCAAGATCTTTGCATTGTGTTGGCGCTGAGCTTCATTTGCAAAATCAATGATGGTTTGTTGGGTCTCACTCTTCCTCTTGAAAAAGTATACCCAGGTGTATCTTGAATAATCATCCACAATCACCAAGCAATACTTTCTACCCCAAGACTATCAAAATATGGAGGCCCAAAGAGATCCAAATGAAGGAGCTCCAAAGGCCTCTTCGAGTAAATGATAGTCGTGGGAGGGTGAGCCTTCTCATGTAGCTTTCCTTCGATACAAGCACTGCAAGCACGATCTTTGGCAAAACTAACATTTGTTAGTCCACGAACATGGTCCCCCTTGAGAAGACTTTGCAAAGATCTCATATTGACATGGGCTAAACGGTGATGCCAAAGCCATCCCACGTCAACTTTAGCCATTAGGCATGTCGCAGTCTTAGTGGGTCGCTCCGAGATGTTAATCACATAGAGATCATTCTGGACATGCCCAACAAAGGCTACTTTAAGAGTCTTGCTCCACAAGAGGGCCACGGTATCAATATCAAAGAAAGTGGCAAAGCCCATGAGTGCAAGTTGACGAACGGAAAGTAAATTGTATGCAAGGGACTCAATAAGCATGACTTTCTCGATCGTGAGATCATGAGAAATGACAACCTTGCCAAGTCCCAATACCTTAGAAGATGAGGCATCACCCCACTCGACGTTGGTGGGCATAGATGGAATCTTGTGCATGTCCACCACCAAGTCCTTGCTTCCGGTCATATGATTAGTGGCTCCACTATCGAGCAACCATGATCCCCCACCAGAAGTAAACACCTACAAGAGATCAATGCTTGGTTTTAGGTAACCATTTTGTAATGGGTCCTTTGATGTTAGTAACAAGGGTCATAGGAACCCAAATAGACCATTCAGTGTACTCATAAGGAGAACCAACAAATTTAGCATAAACATGCCCATCACTAGCACGACACAACACATAAGAAGGGTTAAAGTCGCCCACTTTGTTGGAAGGGGTGGCATTGCCCTTCTTGACACCACCACCCTTCTCATTGTTCTTCTTCTCCTTAGAAGCACCCTCTTCCTCCTTCACAAAAGTTTGCTTGAGAGGAGGAGGTCGTTTAGCCTTGTCATTATTCTTCTTGTTCTTGGGATTGGAAGCAAACCCAATTCCCTCCTTGCCCACAACTTCCCTTTGATTGCTCAAAAGGTCGATGAGGTTCTTCTCACCTTGTATGCAAGACACAAGGCCTTTCTCAAGTTGCTCCTTCAACTTAGCATTCTCCTCCACAAGATGCACATGCTCACAACATGGGTTAGTAGCATTTGCATTATCAATTAAGACCGTATGAGGAAAAGTGGCCTTTTCCTTAGTTAGCTTCACTTGGAGTTGATTATGAGACTCTTTAAGGTTAGCATGAACACCCTTCAAGGATTTGTGAGACTTGTTGAGTAAATCAAACTCCTCCTTGAGTCTAGAAATATCAACCCCAAGTTTGGCCTTCTCGGAATTGAGCACACGAGATACAACAAGTGCATGATCAAGATCTTTCTTTAATGCAGCATGCTCATCGTTGGGTGACTCCTCAAGAGACAAAGGATGAACATGCTCTTCCTCAGGAGCATTAGATATATCTGATATCTCATCGGCATAGTCACGACTATGTCCCTCCATCTTAGAGATGGTATCTTCGTGAGCCTCGATCATGTAATTGGCTTTACCAAGTTGTTCCAAGAGAGCAACAAAGTGCTTCTTGGATTTACCCTTGAGCTTACTCATAAAAGACTCAAATTCATTTTCTTCCTCATTAGACCCTTCACTTTCATCAATGCAATCCATCAAAGAGGGATTGGTAGTGATGGTAGTTTTGATGTTGGGGGTTACCTTGTTGGTGGCTTTGGCCATGAGGCACTTGGCGGTGATGTTCTTATTGGGTGAGTCGAAGAGGGACACCCGTGGAGTTGTTGCAATGGCAACGGAGGCCATGGCCACCGTCTCACCATCTTCATCATCCTCATTGTACTCTTCTTGTGCCACCAACCCCTTGGGAGGAGTCTTCTTGGTGAAGTTGCTCTTGCTGGGGAAGGACTTGGCCTTGTCTTTTCGGATGAGCTTGCTACCGTTGTCTTCCCTCTTCTCATATGGGCACTCCGCAACAAAATGGCTCGCATTGCCACAGTTATAGCAAGTCCTCACACGTTGCTTGCCCTTTGTGCCACTTGAGTTGTTCTTGTTGAAGTTGGGCCTTGTGTTCTTCTTGCTCCAAAATTGTCTTGAAGCGAGAGCCATGTGCTCATGATAAGCATATTTTGTATCTTCGGGGTTGCTCTCCTCTTCTTCCTCTTCATACTCTTCTTCCACACTCGCCTTGGCCTTCAAAGCAAGGTTGGGTTTCTTTGCTCTTTGAGAAATAAACACCGCATTGTCGGTGGTCTTGTCCAAGATACGCATTGCCACAAACTCATCCAACACTTCACTTGAGGACAAGGTGTGGAAGTCCGGCCTTTGACGAATGACGGAGGACATGGCCTTATGGTAAGGCATCATGGCTTTGAGAAACTTGTGCTTGATCCAATTGTCATTTTTGTCCTTGCTCCCATGATCTCATAGTGAGACGGCGATAGTGGTTAATCTCCGATAAAGCTCACGAGGTTCTTCACCTTCATTCATTGCAAATTCATCGGCTTCATCTTGCACCACTTCATAGTTGGAGCGTCGAATGCTTGCGCTTCCCTTGTAAAGGTAAACAACATGGTGCCATGCTTCCTTGGCCACGGTGAAAGGTCGAAGATGTGCAATATCTTCGGATGGAATTGCATCTTGTATGATGAAGAGAGCACTCTCGTTGAATTGATGATCCGCGGCTTCTCTAGGGGTGAAGTTGTTTGGGTCATGCGGATAGAAACCTTGCTCAATGATTCTCCAAAATTTAGTATTGACATAATTTAAATGACATTTAAAGCGATAGACCCAAGAGTCAAAATCCTCATTTTTTACAATCTTAGGAGGAGGACCCGCATGATTTAAGTGAGTGGAGGGAACCGGTCCTCCATAAGTGAGAGGAGGTTCAACATGGGCAAAGATGCCATTTCCACTTTTACCACTAGACAAAGGAACTTTATCACTAGAAGCTTCCCCCTTGTTGGAGTTAGCATCCGTCACCTTGTTAGTGGGATCGACCACTTCCAGCGGTGCGATGGACAATTTAAGACCATCAAGAAAGTTCTTAAGCACGCCTTTGACCTCAGCCATCATGGAGGTTTTAAATGTGTCCAAGGCCACATTGATCTCCTCACGTGAGACCAAGGTTCCCCAATCGGCCGTAGACGAGGATGGAATCACACCGGGGTGCTCCTCCTCACCGTCTATGGTGTCAACCATACTCTTCGGACGGCAAAGTCCTTAATAAAGAGACAAGGATCTAATACCAATTGAAAGGATCAATATAGTTGACTAGAGGGGGGTGAATAGGCAACTAATAGTTTTAGCTTTTCTTTACCAATTTAAACTTTGCATCAAAGTAGGTTGTCTAGATATGCAACTAGGTGAGCAACCTATATGATGCAACAACAACAAGCACACAAGCAAGCAAGGGATGCAACACAATATAAGCTTGCACAAGTAAAGGTACGAGATAACCAAGAGTGGAGCCGGTGAAGACGAGGATGTGTTACCGAAGTTCCTTCCCTTTGAGAGGAAGATGTCTCCGTTGGAGCGGTGTGGAGGCACAATGCTCCCCAAGAAGCCACTAGGGCCACCGTATTCTCCTCACGGCCTCACACAATGCAAGATGCCGTGATTCTACTATTGGTGCCCTTGGAGGCGGCGACCAAACCTTTACAAACAAGGTTGGCGCAATCTCCACAACTTAATTGGAGGCTCCCAAGAACACCACGAAGCTTCACCACAAAGGACTATGGATCCGCGATGACCTCAACCATCTAGGGTGCTCAAACACCCAAGAGTAATAAGATCCGCAAGGGATTAGTGGGAGAATCAAATTTCTCTTGGTGGAAGTTTAGATCGGAGCCTTCTCAATGAATCCCTAGAAAATCAACAAGTTTGATTGGCTAGGGAGAGAGATCGGGCGAAAATGGAGCTTAGGGATGGAAGAGGTAGTGAACTCGGAGAAGAAGACCCCCCCTTATAGTGATAGGACAAATACAACCGTTATCTACTTACTCAGCCCGCGACTTGCGGTACTACCGCACCAGACATGCGGTGCTACCGCAAGGGACTGCGGTAAAACCACGAGGCACCGCGATACTACCTTTGCGCGGCAGGGGCTAGACCAGCCCTGATGCATTGAAGCGAAGAGCGGTAGAACCGCCAGAGCGGTACTACCGCAAGGCAGGGATTGTCTAGGCTGGGAAGGCACATACATAAAAAATTACATCCGTGACTACTTCCGATGAGTTCCGATCTGTGCAAGAATACGACACGGTACTACCGCGTAGGGCGCAGATGTAAAAAATTACATCCGCCCCTACATCCGCTCATGCTGTTGTGCCTGGCCTGAGGCCACGGTACTACCGCGCCCATGGAGCGGTACTACCGTAAGGACCTGTGGTACTATCGTGCCCCTGCCCGGTACTACCGCAAGGTCTTGCGGTACTACCGCTCCCAAGAGCAGTACTATCGCATGCCCCAGCACAACAACACTAGGAGTCCTTCATTTTGCAGAGACATGGAAAAACGAAGGATGCTCCAAAGAGCCAAAGGAAAGGTGGTGCAAAAGGAACAGACGTGTACGTGATGATTCCACCCAAACCTTTCCAAATCGGACCCCCTCTTAATAGTATGGCTTTCCTACGACTCAAATCCACCGAAAAGAAACGTAAAGAAGCATCGTCTTCAATAGGCTTCGAGGGGCACCAAATCGTCTTGTGCCTAGACATGATATATCTGAAATGCTCAATGCACACGATTAGTCTGCAAAAGCATTGTCATCAATCACCAAAACTACTTAGGGATAAACATGCCCTTACACCTTGCTCCATCAAAAAGAATCATGTGAAAACTACTTTGTGTGATTTAGGAGCTGGTGTTAGTGTTATGCCTTTCTCTTTATATAAAAGACTTGACTTGAATAAACTCACACCTACTGAAATTTCTTTGCTAATGGCTGACAAATCAGCTGCCATACCTATTGGTATATGTGAGGATGTGCCCGTTGTTGTCGCTAATGTTACTATTTTGACTGACTTTGTTATACTTGAGATGCCCGAGGACGACAACATGTCGATTATCCTTGGTAGACCCTTCTTGAATACTGCAGGGGCTGTTATTGATTGCAATAAAAGCAAGGTCACTTTTCATATCAATGGTAATGAGCATACGGTGCACTTTCCGAAGAAACAATTCCAAGTGAATGGTATTAATATTATTGAAAAATCTTCGACAATCACTATTGGAAGTTTTCAAATAGCTCTACCTACTGTCAAAAAGAAATATGAAATGCTTATTGTTGGGGAAATGCATATCCCCGTTGAAGTAACTTAGTGATTTACGAAAGTTCTTTGGTTTCATGTTAACCGAAAGTGGTTGTTAATAAGACTTGATCAACCTTATTAATGAATCATTTTTAACGGTATGAAGTTGATGAATTTAGTAAGCACTACTTTCTGTCCCTACTTTTTATTCTCTGTTTTTATTAGTTAAATAAAATAAAATGTCATGTTTTGTCTGTTTTCTGAATTTCCCGTGCAATAAAAAATGACCCAAAAATAAAAGTTCTCAGAATGCTCTGAAAATTTTATATGATTTTTACATGAATATTTAAGAATTTTTGGTGCAAAAATAATCAGAGAGAGGTGCACCAGGTGGGCACAACCCATCTAGGCGCGCCAGCACCCCCTGGCGCGCCCTGGGGGGTTGTGGTCCCCATGTGGGCCCCCTCTCTTATCTCTTTAGCCCACATTGTCACCTACCTCCAGAAAAAAATCACTCTTTCTCTCTCTCCTGTGTTCTTGCTCATTTTGCTGCCATTTTCGATCTCTTTGCTCAAAGCTCCATTTCTGAAACTGTTTCGGGAGATTGTTGCTTAGTATGTGACTCCACCATTTGTCCAATTAGTTTTTGTTTTAGTGGTTTATACTTTGAATAATTAGCTACTCTAGGTGCTGCTGTAGATGTGCTTGCATATTGAATTCTTAGTGGTCTAAGTAGTTTGAATGCTTGCTATGGCCTCTATGTATCCCTATGAGTAGTTGCTATTAGTTTTGTGAAGTTTTGTTGGAAAAATTTTGTGAACTAAAAATTCAGATTTTTGTTCATAGGGAAAATTGTATGCGGACATGATGAACCTGTTTGGAAGGAGTTCCTTGAGTAGACGATCCTCGGGGGCATCCTCTAGTGACAGCTCTGCTCACCGGTCTTACGTTGAACCAAGTGAAAGTTCCACGCGAGATGCAGCCACCAAAATATGCTTATGGCCTTGTTATGAGTATATGATGCAGGTGGGCATCAAGGAGGAATTTGAGCAATATGTTCACAATGCCGGTCTTGGTCCCTACCTCTCAGATAAGTGTGAACATCGCTGTCTTCTCACTGAATCATTTGCCAAAGGATTTAAATATTTTCCACGTGAGTCTAGGGTGTCATTTATGCTTTATGATGAACCATTTACTATTCCACTAGAAAATTTTGCCTACCATTACAAACTTCCATTTTGGGGTTCGCTTGATGAGCCAACAAAGACTGATATGAGACCTTCTTGACTAGCCTTTGTTATGGTGAAAATAGGGGAGTAAGGCAAGGAAGAATAAAGAGCATTCACTTTTCCACAATTCAGTACCTTGCATTATTTAACGGGAAATGCATAGTAGGCAAGCAAGACTGTAGCATACTTTGTTCGCCAGCCTTGAGCCTCATTCACACCGCTCTCACTGGTGAAAGGAATTATAACCTTGGAGCGATTGTTGCACGTATACTTCAGCATAACGCCAGAAGTGGCTGGTTCTATGATGGAATTTATGCCACACGTTTAGCACGAGGACGGGGTGTTTCACCTTTGCCCTTTGACCCTATCCTACCCACTTGATATTTAGATTTTGATGCCTTAAAGGAGCATAAGATTCTCAAGGGGAGGGCTGATAACTTCACTTATAATTTGTTGTTTAACCAATCACATGTTGTGGACACATATTTGCCCGCGCCTGCTCTCTTTGATTATCACAGCAAGGAAAGATATTTTGTTCTTGAGAGCGAGGCCCGAGCTCACAACACAGCAGTGTTGGCGGCACGGCGTGCTGAGGCCTCCGCACTGAGAGCCTCCGTGAGCTACCACGCCGACTACTACCCTCCAGGCTATTGATTCACTACCAACTTAGGCCAAAAGCCTAAGCTTGGGGGAGTACGTGTTTCCACCGACATTATATTCATGTCCACTTATTCCATTTATCGGTGTTCATACTTTTTCATTGTATCATCCATGCTTAGATCTATTTTTCTTGCTTTCTTCTTGTGTGTTTGAAATACTTTAGAAAAACCAAAAAAATTAGTTGTAGTAATGTACTTTCTATGCATGCTTAGTAGTAGTACTAAAAATAAAATCCAAAAAGATTTCCTTGTTCTTCTTTTGCTTGTTGGGAGCTTTCCCGTGTAAATAGTTGTTCTTGTTTTTTTTATTTGCTTACTGAAGAAAACCAAAAACTCTAAAAATATTTCAGTGTGTTTCTCTGAATTTCTTTTCTTTTATTCGAGTTGTACCGAGGAGAAGACCACGATGAAAATGTTGAGTGGCTCTCATATGAATAACTATTGAACTAATAAGAGTCCATTTTACCTTGTCTTCTCCTGTTGAATAAAATGTTTTGCAGATTCCAGCTTAGTCCATGGCACTCTTGCACTATTATTATTTTCATATCATTCGGTCGTGCAAGTGAAAGGCAATAATGACGATATGCGATGAGCTGGTCGTGGCAAGGAGAAACTGGTATGGATGATATGCAATGAGCTGGTCGTGCAAGTGAAAGGCAATAATGACGATATGCGATGAGCTGGTCGTGGCAAGGAGAAACTGGTATGGACTCGACTTGTTATGTCTGTGTAAATATGTTTAACCTAGTATCCAGGCTTCAACCCATTATGATTAAACATGTTTGCAATGACAATTAGAGATTATAGTTTCTCATGCCATGCATAAGTAGCTGGGACTGGATAATGATTTATCTTGTATATCAACATAGCGTTAAAATGATTGTGATGTAGTATGATGCTATGGTATCCTCCTCTGAATGTTTGAGTGGCATGACTTGGTACATGTTCATGCATGTAGTTGAATCAAAACCAAAATTGCCTCTATAATATTTATGTTCATGGTGTTCATATACTACTCATGCTAGTGTCCAATGTTACTTATGCATAATGCCTGGTTATGATCGTTGTTGCTCTCTAGCTGGCCGCTTCCCAATCTTAAAATTGCTAGCCTTCGCCTGTACTAAGTGGGCATTTTGCTTGTACATCAAAAACCTCGAACCCAAAGTTATTCCAGATGAGTCCACCATACCTACCTATATACGGTATTACCCTGTCGTCCTAAGTAAATTTGTGCCACCTCTAAAAACTTCTAAAATAATTATCCGTTTTGTGTGCTTGGATCATTCATGGAACGACAGGAGGTTGTCGATATCTTCCATGCTAAGTATGTTATCCTCAGGTCGAGTGTTTATTCACTCATCATCACACGAGGAAATGGGCGGTAATAGGGATTCCCAGTCCCGAACTCAAAAATGCACATAATTAAACAAAACTCCCGTGGGACTTATGTTGGTATGGACGACATCCGTTGTTTCGGACAAGCCGTGGAGTGTGATTGATGGTGGAGGGGGATTAAACCTTTACTTTTATCGCTTGGGAACCACCACTAGCGTGCTTAGCATGGAAGATGTTGATAACTGATGGTCGTGAAGTGAATGAGAAGGGTGCATGTCTCAAAATATCATTTAGCTCTGTTTTAAAAATTGAGCTCTGGCACCTCTACAAATCACTGCTTCCCTCTGCGAAGGGACTATCTATTTACTTTTATGTTGTGTCATCACCTTCTATAAACAAGCGCCAGAAACTAAGTAGAGCACAGCGGTCATGATTTATGCATTGTGTATAGCTAATGTTGGGTGCATCATGACTAGATCTTTTATACCATAAATTACAATGTTTAGTCGCTGCTTGAACTTCGGAGGTGCTATGCATTTATGTTTTGCGGTCTCAGAAAGGGCTAGCGAGATACCATTATTATCATATTATATCATGGTTGTTTTGACAACGTGTTGTTGTTTGAGATATCTTATTATTGCTCGCTAGCTGATTATGTCATTGATATGAATCATTATAATCTTTAATACTTATTGTGGACATGGTTAGTTATAATGTTGGCTGAAAACCTGGGTGCTGTTTAAGCTTATATATGCAAACAAGAGCAAAAGAGTTCGTAAAAGTTTTTCTTTCTCACTTTCAGTTTATCAACTGAATTGCTTGAGGACAAGCAAAGGTTTAAGCTTGGGGAGTTGATACGTCTCCAACGTATCTACTTTTTCTCACGCTTTTCCTCTTGTTTTGGACTCTAATTTGCATGATTTGGATGAAACTAACCCCGGACTGACGCTATTTTCAGCAGAACTACCATGGTGTTGTTTTTGTGCAGAAATAAAAGTTCTCAGAATGGAACGAAACTTTTTGAGGATTTTTTATACCAATAATAAGAATTTCTGGAGCCAAGACCCACCGGAGAGGGGCCCCTGGGTGGGCACAACCCACCAGGACGTGCCCCCCTCCCCTGGCGCGCCCAGGTGGGTTGTACCCACCTGGTGGCCCCACTGATGACCCCCCTGATACTATAAAATCACATTATTCCAGAAAAAATCAGGGAGAAAGAATTATCGTGATCCACGAGACGGAGCTGCCGCCAAGCCCTGTTCTTCCTCGGGAGGGCAGATTTGGAGTCCGTTTGGGGCTCCGGAGAGGGGGATCTTCGTTCTTCGTCATCACCAACCCTTCTCCATCGGCAACTCCATGATGCTCCCCACCGGGAGTGAGTAATTCCTTCGTAGGCTCGTTGGTCGGTGAGGAGTTGGATGAGATTCATCATGTAATCGAGTTAGTTTTGTTAGGGCCTGATCCTAGTATCCACTATGTTCTTAGATTGATGTTGCTATGACTTTGCCATGCTTAATGCTTGTCACTTTGGGCCAGGGTGCCATGATTTCAGATCTGAACCGTTTATGAATTCATCATTATATCCATGTTTTAGATCCGATCTTGCAAGTTATAGTCACCTACTACGGTTATGATCCGGCAACCCCGGAGTGACAACAACCGGGCCAACTCCCGGTGATGACCGTAGTTTGAGGAGTTCATGTATTCACTATGTGTTAATGCTTTATTCCGGTTCTCTATTAAAAGAAGGCCTTAATATCCCTTAGTTTCCAATATGGACCCCGCTGCCACGGGAGGGTAGGACAAAAGATGTCATGCAAGTTCTTTTAATAAAGCACGTATGACTATTTACGCAATACATGCCTACATTATATCGATGAACTGGAGCTAGTGCCGTATTGCCCTAGGTTATAACTGTCACATGATGAATATCATCCAACAAGTCACCGATCCAATGCCTACGAATTTATCCTTATTGATCTTATTGCGTTACTATTGCTATCATCACTGTTACACTTGCTACAAATTACTGCTATCACTATTACTGTTACCGTTACTGCTGTCACTATTATCAAAACTATCAAACTACTTTGCTACTAATCACTTTGCTACAGATAATTAATCTCCAGGTGTGGTTGAATTGACAACTCAGCTGCTAATACCTTCAAATATTCTTTGGCTCCCCTTGTGTCGAATCTATAAATTTGGGTTGAATACTCTACCCTTGAAAATTGTTGCGATCCCCTATACTTGTGGGTTATCAGTGGTGCATAAAAACAAGAGGGGAGAGTGTGTCCACGTACCCTCGTAGACCGAAAGCGGAAGCGTTTAGTAACACGGTTGATGTAGTCGAACATCTTCGCGATCCAACCGATCCAAGCACCGAACGTACGGCACCTCCGCGTCCAGCACGTGTTCAGCTCGATGACGTCCCTTGATCTCTTGATCCAGTTGAGGACGAGGGAGAGTTCCGTCAGCATGAGGGCGTGATGACGGTGATGATGAAGTTACCGGCGGAGGGCTTCGCCTAAGCACTACGACGATATGACTGAGGTGTGTAACTGTGGAGGGGGGCACCGCACATGCCTAAGAGAAGACTTGGTGTGCCTTTGGGGTGCCCCCCTCCCACTTATATAAAGGGGGGAGGAGGACGGCCCTAGAGGGGCGTGCCAAGGGGGGGAGTCCTACTTGGACTCTCGGTCCAAGTAGGATTCGCCCCCCCCCCCTTCCTATTCCAACTAGGAGAAGGAAGGAAAGGGAGAAGGGGGGAGGAAAGAGGGGGCGCCGCCCCCTCCTAGTCCAATTCGGACCAGCCCAGGGGGGGTGCAGCCACCCCTTGAGGCCCTCCTCTCCTTTCCACGAAAGCCCATTAAGGCCCATTACTCCCCGGCGGGTTCCGGTAACCTCCCGGTACTCCGAATTTCACCCGAAACAACCCGAACCATTCCGGTGTCCGAATGTAACCTTTCAATATATGAATCTTTACCTCTCGACCATTTCGAGACTCCTCGTCATGTCCGTGATCTTATCCGGGATTCCGAACAAACTTCGGTTCATGAAAACACATAACTCATAATACAAATCGTTATCGAACGTTAAGCGTGCGGACCCTACGGGTTCGAGAACTATGTAGACATGACCGAGACACATTTCCGGTCAATAACCAATAGCGGAACCTGGATGCTCATATTGGTTCCTACATATTGTATGAAGATCTTTATCGGTCAAACCGTGTATCAACATACATTGTTCCCTTTGTCATCGGTATGTTACTTGCCCGAGATTCGATCGTCGGTATCATCATACCTAGTTCAATCTCATCACCGGAAAGTCTCTTTACTCATTCCGTAATGCATCATCCCATGACTAACTCATTAGTCACATTGCTTGCAAGGCTCATAGTGATGTGCATTACCGAGAGGGCCCAGAGATACCTCTCCAATACATAGAGTGACAAATCCTCATCTCGATCTATGCTAACTCAACAAACACCATCAGAGACACCTGTAGAGCAACTTTATAATCACCCAGTTACGTCGTGACGTTTGATAGCACACAAGGTGTTCCTCCGGTATTCGGTGGTTGCATAATCTCATAGTCTGAGGAACATGTATAAGTCATTAAGAAAGCAATAGTAGAAAAACTAAGGCCTCCTTTGGTTTGGGGGAATTTCATAGGAATTCTAGAGGATAGGATTCTTATAGGATTTTTTTCCTTTAGAGCCCTTTGGTTCATAGGAATGGATTCCTATTCCTATATAGGATTGGTTCCTATCCTCCACATGTCATAGGAAAATAAAAATGAGCCCAGACTCAATGGAAAAATTCCTTTGGTGTCAACCAAATGACATCTTATTTCTTATTCCTACTCATAGGATTTGAGATACATGTCATCTCATTTCCTACAAGATTCCTATTCCTACGATAATCCTATCCTATGAACCAAAAGAGGCCTAAACGATCATTATGCTAAGCTAACGAATGGGTCTTATCCATCACATCATTCTCTAATGATGTGATCCCGTTCATCAAATGACAACACATGTCTATGGCTAGGAAACTTAACCATCTTTGATTAACGGGCTAGTCAAGTAGAGGCATACTAGGGACATTCTGTTTGTCTATGTATCCACACATGTACTAAGTTTCTAGTTAATACAATTTTAGCATGAATAATAATCATTTATAATGATATAAGTAAATATAAATAACAACTTTATTATAGCCTCTAGGGCATATTTCCTTCAGATACCACGGGTAGGCCCTGACGTACTGCTCCACCACCCGAGGTTCGGCACCTTCCGAGCACTTGCTCTGGTACTTCAGGAGCCAGGGCAGCGGTACGCCGGAAGTCCGGTTATTCTT